>NC_046361.1:33909914-34024804 GCF_011125445.2 Fundulus heteroclitus | reverse complement strand
GCATTCGCCTATTGAATGTTTGCATTAGATACGGATTATGTCTCGCTGATTGGTAATTATGAAAAGTACACTTTTCTTTTGAGGTTTGCTTCCTTGGAGGAGACGTTTCAGTTTATTGTTGGTGCGAATGCCAGGGTTACTGAAAGCAAATCTCAGTGAGTCAACCGGAACGACAACATATTGAAAGTATCATCTAACAAAATCCCAAACCCCTTATGCAATGCCCCGATGAGCTGTTTGTGATTACCTACTAATATCAAAGATCGGTGTATCTACAGAAAGGGGATTCACCTTAATTAAATAGTCTTAGTGAGCCTTTTACTGTGGAACACGACACTACTGCTCATATACAGGCTGCTCATCAAAACCATATTCCCTCATGCACTGTCCAATATCCATCATTGACATGCCATATAAGGAGTATAGATGTAGGCAGAGATTGACAGGCTGCACTTTTATTGGCTGCTTCAGGTTTCCGATGTGTTTTTGCTTGTTTTCTCCACTTCTTCTAATTTTTTTTAAGAGCTATAATTCAAAATCTTTTATTCTTATTCTTGTTTAAATTGCACACTAATTTAATTGTTCACAATTTATTGTTTTATGTTAATGTTTGAAAATCAGCGCTCAAGGAAAGCAAAAGTATGCATTATTTCATTTAGGATGTTAGGAAAAAAAGGTGAAACTGCACGGTTGTTGTTAAATTGTGATGATTATTCTGATTAACCCACATTCTCCTCATACCTCTCTTCAGCTTTAACATCTCAGCAGATATGATCTGTAATATTTCATGTATTGAAATGGCTAGGAGGATTTTGAATTAACATTTTGTGCAGCTCTACTCAAGACGGAATTATAAATTATGTGGGTGTGACAAGGTCTGACTTCTTGATTTGAAACATAGAAATCCTACATTACTGACATACAAACCCAGAGGAAGATGTGTTCCTGTGTTGCCACAGTCCATCTATGTCCTGTATAAGCCATGTAGCAACACACCTGCCTTATGTACCAGCTAAACATTTTCTTCTTTAGTTTTTGCACACATAAAACCAGTTCACAAGTTCAAATTGCACTTTTTATTCAGATAGGCTTCATAGTAAAAACAAATCATAGCACTGCTCAGCATATTAATCGGGGCAGCCAAGTTCCAATTTACTGTTAGGTGCGGTACATCAAAATGTAATATTTATCTATTTCCGGCTTGCAGATAACAGCCTGATTGCCATGAAAATATACTTTAAAAATGTAAGTTTGATCTCTCCCAAGATTGCAGCTTATGTGTCATAAAAATAGGCTGTAGCTAAATATGTCACCGGTGCTTTAATTGGAAAATGATAAGCATTGAAGGGAGCATAAGAGCCATCTCCATTAAAAAAAAATGTTTCCTTTCGCTGACCCCTTATACTTCTCCTACATACACCAGATTGATTTTCAGACTATTTATCAGCACAACATACATGCATCTTTTCATCATTCAGTAAAACATTTAACAGCAAGGACGGCCACGGCGAAAAAATAAAATCAAAAAAAGATAAAAGGTCAAGGCCACGTTATTGTCATAAATTACCATAAGGGTCACAACATAAAGTGAAGACTGATAAATAAATTAACTTTTTGTTGGGTTGAAAAAAGGGATCAGACGTCCTTCCTTTACATGATGCTTAAAGCTGGGTTTGATTTGCCTTTGTTGCACATTGGTATCATTTGATAACGACAGAGAAATGCAAGATTGATCTGCTGCCGATCCGACACTGATGGAGGCACAATCAACAGTAGGCCAGGGAGGGGTGTCCCATAGCAGAGCGCTGGTGTCCTGGAGAGGCAACAAGTTCCCAGGTTCGAATCCCACAGACTGCCACTCTGGGTCCTTGCCAAAGACCCTTCCCTCCATAAAAGACATTTCATCTCAGCACTGCGTGTCCCGAGCCCGTAACATCATCAGGGACCCCGCACACCCCCACCATGGACTGTTCTCCCTGCTGCCCTCTGGGAAGAGGTTCCGCAGCATCCGCTGCAGGTCCACCAGGTTCTGCAAAAGCTTTTTCCCTGCTGCCATCAGACCGTTGAACTGCTGTTGAACGGCTGAACTATAACCCATAAACTCTGCACAACATTGGCATATTGGCACATTTTGCATCATTGCATCACCATCTAGCATTACAAATGCTGCCGAACTCTTAGTTTCTAAATGCATTCTTGCACAAATGCCCTTCGCACAATCAAATTCTGTACATACAAAAAAATACTCACCTGTGCACTGTCCTGCTTTGTTTACATTTAAATTGTTTTACTTTTAAATCACTGCTGCACCTTATACTGTATGTTAAATCTACTGTAATTGACAAGCTGTATGCAACAAAATTTTGTTCTGTTCACACTCTGTGCATACAAAATGACAAATAAAGTTGTCTAAGTCTAAGAATTCTTCCCTGGTGCTCCACAGTCACAGCCCACTACTCCCTGAAAGGGATGCGCTGGACAAATGTAATTGGAATATGTTGAAACGACAATAAAGATGATTTTATTCAGGATAAACCTCTAAGATGCAAAGAGAGGTAGTGACAGAGCAGTTTTCTTAACAAGTCCTTCCCGACTCTCATGGTGCGTAATGCATTTATTAAAAGCACCACAGTTCAGCTCATTCGTCAAGCAATGTGAGTGATGAAGGCCTCACAGGCAATTCTGCATCCACCCTACATACTGTTTGTTTAACAAAAGCAATGTGTATGCTATGGAAGGCCACTGAGGACGAAAAGAGTTGCAACGCCCTCAATCCCCTTTCCTGTTCTTCAAAGGCAGTGAACAGGCTTCATCTTTATCCACCCCAACCTCTCAGTATTTCTCCATCCATTTCCCATTTAATTTGTCCGTCTACTGGTCATGTAAAGGAATTATTTATAACCCTTAATTCTCTGCTAAATACCCATGAAAGAATCCAAGATGTTGGGTTTGAGCCTGGAAAAGAGATTTTTTTTATTAGCAGGTTCTTCCTCTGATTCTTGTCATATATGCTCTCTAGCGCCTGGCTGCTAGTCTTTTCATCTGCTGTGAGTGATTGATGTTGTTGCCCTCTTTACTCTGGGCATCTGCCCAGATTATTAAACAGCCTCTTGTGTGTACCCTCAAAGAAATGCAAATAAATCATGGACTAAATGTCTGTGTCCAGTGGCCAAGTGATGTCCATAAACCGCACTAAAGCTCAAGTCTCAGATATGACCTTGTGGACCAAATTCTTGCGTTATAGCCGTCTTCTTCTTCTCACACACGTGCACGCGCACACACTGAACGGATTGTAAGCTGGGCTGAAGTGACTGAAGTCCAAGCAGCTGACTCATTTCAGTGATATGTGAGTATCCTTTTCCGCCGGCAGCAGCTCTTACGCGTGATAGATGGATGTTATGCATGAGAGAAGTTTATCTTCAGGTTCACCCTGCCTGTCTAACGTCCTGAAGGTGGATCACAGGGATCAGGTTGTGAATGTGTTCTGGAAATGGGGGATATATCATCCGACAGTCATGGAATTGCCTTTTACTTGTAGTTGATGGGGGACACAAGTCGAAGAAATGAAGTGAACGACAAGAGCCCCTCCTCCACCAAAAAATTTAAATACCTGGGATTTTTTTATTTATATGGGTAAATGTTGTGCTTGCTGTTTCCACTGCTCTGAAAGGCTGTGGAAATTAATTTAATCAGTTTATTGACAAATCAGGAAGCTATGCAGAAAACTTCACTACACTTCCAGTGCAGGGGGTGGGAGTAATAAGAAGCCAAACAAACAAAGCCCAAACGAGAAGCCTGTATTCCACCAGTTGCAAGATATTTGCATGAAAGGTCCACCAATAGAATCTGAGAGCCCTAGTCCCAGAACAGGACCTCTTAGCCTTTCAGCACTTTGAATCGTCTTGTTACTGAAAAGTGCTATCAATAAATAAACTTGCCTTGCCTTTTATCTGGGAAAGTGTTGACCTGGGAAATTTAATTTACTTTGGTAAAATTGTGCCGAAACCTGCGGAATGCTTTCAAAATCCGGGGTAATGGCAGAAAGTCCCTTTAATGTAAAAGGGGCTAAGATAAGAAATGAAATGTTCTTGGACTAAATGCTGCTTTTCCTGTTTGACGTCCTGGACAGGACCTTCGGGCTAGCATTGTCTAATTTGTAATCAAATAGTCTGGCCAACATTGCATAGTTTAAAAGGATGTCTATAGACATCTGCTGTAGAGTTTTACAAAATACTATCATCCACAGTATAAGAGACACAAGTTGGTCCATAGTTGGTAGAATTCACCGCTAGACCTTTGCAAATAAATAACTCTTACTTGGATGCACCAAACCACAGCGATTTGGTGCATCTCCAAACCGCTGTGGTTGGAGATGCACCAATCAAGTTACCTGACTCCGCCAGATGGATTTGCTCCGCATATCCATCTGGAAATGTTCCGTTGAAGTAATTTTGGGAAGGGGCGAAAATACTGGTTAGCTGATTGGTCGCTCGTAAGCGACGACGAAAACACAACCACAAGCCAAGCTACTCTTGCTTCTGCAGGTAAAGGCTCGTTAGCTCAGCAAAGAAATACTCTGTAATTCCAATAAAACTTGCGCGATAGCCACGCTAACGCTAGTTTCATAGGCTGAAGCCGCCATGTTCTTTAGACTGAACTGTCGCGCTTCTCGTTGCGTCACACCTCAACCCGCCTCAAAGCCAACGCTGATTGGACGTTCGTTTGGTGAACGGCTCCAAATTTTCTTTAACGGAGAGTAGCCAGACTGATCTGCGAGTGAAACCTTGAAAGCTCGCGAGATCAGGATGGTCTCACGAGGCTACCAATCAAGCTGTTACAGGCCAACACCAATTTCTGGTTTCCTGAGATCTCCGTGGCTGATTCCAAATTTGTCTGATTCCAGTTTTCTTGCACAACACATACAAATTGTTTGAAAATGATTTCAGTCCCTGCTTGATTAATTGGTGCATCGTTAACATCAGGCAAAGCCTAGGTTCAGGGTCTTGGAGGTCAGATTTAGGCGAAACGGGTTAGCGTTGCATCCATTACAAAACACAACCTTGCCTTTAGCCTACTGTGGAAGTCTTGTATTTCTGCCTCTCTGTGGATCTCCACTTCTTGCAGCGGCTGCAGCCAAAAGCTTCTCAAAGTGTTTACTTCCTGAAAGTTGATTGTCATGCCCATCCCCCTAAATAATGCTACCCTTCTAATCCCCAAGTTTAAGATGTGATCAGAAATATAGAGTGTAGACAAACTATACAAGCTCTTTATTGTTGGTGCTTTCAACGGGCAGAAAACCTATTTAATAAATAAACTTATCAGTTAATCAACCACCAGGTCTAACACTAATAGGCACCCAAAGGCCTGGCATGTGTGCTCGTTAGCAGGATGCCATTTAAAATTATCTAGGAGTCCAGAATCCACGCGGCATCTGGGTCAGTCTGGCAAAGGGAGATACACCCTTGTAATCAGCAACTACAGCTCCCGAGGCTGTGCTTACAAACTGCTCTGTCGTGCATATTATTAGCAGATAGGCCTAAAACATTACCGCTGACTGCCCAGGGTCAAGATAAAGGGAAAAATAAAAATAAACTTTCAGTAATGGATGTGCAGAAGCATTTGATTACACCTGGACTTTTGTCCAGATATTGAGAAAAGAAGTCAGTTGCTACCCAATCTATGTAGGAGTCACTAGTTATGTTTTATAAGACCAATTATCCAGCTCCACTGCTGTAAAAAAAAAACCTTCTAAATTTTAATATTTCATATATAACACTGCCACTCAAATGGGTTTCAGACCTTGTGGCATTCTAATTCAGATAAAAATCTTTCCGTCTGTTCCAGAGAGAGATGGAGGGAGGGAGATTAAAAAAAGACAGTCCTCTGTGTCCCATGAGGTTCGCTCTGACACATCAGAGAGCGTATTGTCACTGACAGCCTGAGTTATTGAGGCTAAGAGTCCAACACTTCACTTGATCTGTAGAGTCGGTATCTGTGGAGCTGCACATCCTTCTTCTGTTCGGCTGAGGCAAACTGGTATATCATGTTTGTCTTAGAATATGTCCAGTTTTCTTGAGTTGCATTAAAAAAACTGTCACTGTCAAAAGTGCACTGAATCTAAATTATCAAAATATGTAGAAGTTAGGACAGATAAATCAGTTTAATCGGTTACTTATAATTTAAAAAATTTTCAAGACTAAATTTTTGTAATATCTGGGTTCTATTTTGCTAATGCACTCATTGGGTTTCCATGAAGAGAATAGCATATTGTGGTATTTTACCATAATACGAGGCACTTTAAATTATTTATTTAATAATATTTTAAGTTGGTTTGAAGTAACACAAGTGAAGTGAAGCCTGTTCTTTGCTCATTGTGTAATACCACTATAGCAGCAAACATTTAGCTATATTTCCATTGTTTACAACGGCCATCTTGTTTTACAAGCATGTTTCACTGCTTGTATGTAGTTGCACTCTGAAATCAGGTCAACTCCCAGATGAAATGCTTGACATAAAAGCAAGTTTTAAAAACCATTTCTTTAGTTTCTTTATGTGAAACGAAAAGGAGTAAAAAAAAAATCAATGAATCAGATTTGGTATAATAAAATCTGAGATTTTTTTTTAAGCCATATCGCCCAACTCAAGTAAAAGTATCTTAGTGAGGTGCCTTGTTTTTTGACAGTAGTGTAGTGGCAAGTTCCAACGGTGTTTTTGGCTGTTTATTTTTTTATTTTACACCCTCTTGCCATTTGAATGACATATTTTTTATTTTATTTTTTGCCTTTGTTGCTTTTAAATGTTTAGATTTCCGTGACAATATGGTCTTAATCTGTAAAATACCAGGTTTTCTCAAGGTAATGCAGAGATTTTCTTTAAACTTTTTTTTTGATCTTGCTCTTGTTACATTTTCATTGGAATTTTTTTTGGTCTATTGAACAACTGACCTGTAAATCTTTTAAACATCACTTAGGCATCAAGCGTGCGCACACAATTGGCTCCCATCTTTTTGAAAAACACAAAATAAAAATTTTAAGGATAAAATATTGGCATCACCAAGGTGCAGATAGCCACAGGAAATATTCTCTTTTTAAAATATTTTTAAAGGCAGTTGAAGCCCTGTCCTTTTCAGGTAAGTGCTGAATCCTCTCCTGGGGAGACTCATGTATTTACAACCGTGGTAAAGATGTATTAAAAAGACTTACTGTAATTCATCTTTAATTGCATTAGCTTAATCTCACTTAGATTTTTGTGTGTGTGGAAAAACCCCAACCTTTGATTAATGTAAATTTATTTAGTAGGTTAAAAGAAATCCCATTTCTCAAAGTATCAGCTACAAACTCAATGGTCCCACAGTTATTCACAAACTTTATTATGCCTATAAATCAATGTAACTGAAGTATTTCATGTCTTATAAGTTTTACTTTTTTAATCCATCAGTCTTTTTAACTCTTTTAATGAATTATCATTGATTTCCTGTTACCTTGGCATTTAAATATGAGATGACAGAATGTCTTTTGTATAGTCTACAAAGTGGGAAACACAGGAGCATGTGTGTATAAAGCTACTTTCCTCAATGTATCGATATTTACAGTAATGTGTTTTATGTCCACTGAATAAATATACTTAAAATTAAAAGATAGATTTTTATTTAAATAAGATGTAGCTACCATAATACAAGGTGTTTATATTTTTAGGCTTTTTGAACAACCTTATTGGGGGAGCCAATAATGGCAGATGCTCTAGACATGCATAAATACATATATGTTTAGTGTTAATTACATTCAGGTTACAAGTGTAACAATTAGCAGAGCAATAAGGTATTTAGAATCACCTGTTTCAAAACTAAGCAATGCAAAGGGATTTTTTTACAGCAAGATGTATCATACTGGTCATACTCTGAGTCACACAACCAGTCGGGGTAATTCCACAAATTTGTCAGGTTTACTGACATTCACCAAAAAGCGCTCCTATTCAGTGTAAGATGATTAAATCAATAGAAGGGGGTTTATTGTCTATGTTTTGTCCAGGTGATGTTGTTTTTAGATGTAGCACTGTGGTTCATGGAGGATTGAATCTCCCTTAAAACCAAAACAGCAGAAATCCAAACCCCTCATTGGTCGTCGTTTGCTCCATGGAACGAATGCCCCATAGCTGAGGATTGACTTTCACAATTTCACTTTAAGTGAGTTACGAGGACGGGTTGCATATCAAGATGAGGAAGCCGTATTATTCCTCAATAAGCTGAGCGTGTGACGTCACGAGCTGACTGGACACAAGGTGTTCAGGCCCAGCAGGACCCAAACAAAGCCACAGGTTCCTCCCCGCCCAGTTCTTCCATGATTCCCCGCTCGGGCTCCCCTCCACGATGCATCTTCCATTCTTTCTGATCTCTACATCACAGGGAAACTCTTTGTCTCCCTTCGCATGGACTGGAGGCTAAAAACAATCTCTGTCACAGAGATGAAACAAAAGAAAACCATTCAGGTCCTCTTTGATCTCTTGTTTGTCATCCAGGCTCTTTGGTAGCCATGCTCTGTGATCGAACATGTGCACGTCTGCTCCCTTGCAGTGTGAGTGAGCATTGTTGTTTGCCCGTGGGCTTTATGCATGTGTATACAACAGGTGTACGTATGTGTGTCGAGGGACAGGCAGATGTTTCAAAGCACAATGATGTCAAACAGCAGCAGGCTTTTGATGGTGCTCCTGCAGGGCAAATCCTTTTTCCCTTTACCCCCGAGCAGCCAGAGGAACAGTGGCGTGAGAGAGGAGTGTGCTCTTCAAGGATCCTCCTGCATGCATGTTCTGCTCTATTATGTTACGATTTTCTGCAGTCATTTAGGCAGATTTGCATGCCTCATAAAGGGCATGAGCTCACAGTTAAAAAAATTAGGAATGTACATTTTATAGATGGGAGACCAGAACAGAGGTAAAAGATAAGAGCAAAATATTTATTGTCTTTTGTTATATATATATATTTAAAAAAATCCCATGCTTCTGTGTTATCTGTGCTTTTCTACTGCCCAGTCATATTATTGGTGGTGCAGAATTTTGCCTGCAGTGGTGGCTTACAGACCTCCATGGTTTGATTTAAGAGGACATATTCTAAAATATAAAGTTTTTTTTGTGGGTCTTCAGAGATCGCATTTGGACGTCTGAAGTCACCAAGTTTAAAAAAAATTATAAAAACACAACAATGCCTTTTTGTTTTGTGTTGTCTGGGCTTTAAAATATTTTATGCAGTGAACCATTCAGAATTGATTAGGAACGGCTCAGCTCAGAGGGGAAAGTAGTCCAGCCTTTGCCTTTTTATCTCCTTTAAACTTCAAGTCAGGTTGCATTAAGTGAACCATGGAATAAGAAAGTTAGGCTTTTTTTGTGCCTTTTTCTTGGCAATAAACTACGAATTCTCATCAGAAATGATCAAGTCAACTTAAATCACAAAGACATTAATGGTTTTGTCTATGCATTTTTCCCCAGACAGTAGCTAAGAAATTGTCATTTTAAGTGTTTTATTAGATGCGGTGTCAAAGCGTTTGGCACAACTTGTTTAGACTGTGTCAATTCTTTTGCAGGTTTAGTTTAAGTAACAGGATCTGATCAAAGCATTTTAATTAATCATACTCACTGAATAGCTGCTGTTTCTCTCACAAGACCATGTTTTTATGAATATTTGTTCAGTATATGACTAGCCAGTTCAGCTTGCATCAGTTTGTGTTTTAGATTTATAACTAACCAAATGTAATCAAAAGACCATAAAATTGATGCAGTCCATCTCCTTAATGTGTCACTGTGGCGGGGGTTTTTGTTGAAAATCCAAGAAGGAAGAGGCTAAGAAGAGCATTGCTATCACTATGGTCACAGTATTAATGAGGACGTTTGCTCACGTCAATCAACTCTGCAGTCACATCTGAGCCTCGGCAGCTTTAGTTTCCTTTTCAGTGAACACCAACGGTCATACTGTATTCCCAGTGCTTTTCCAGTCTTTTCCCTCTTAAATCATATTTTTTTTGTGTATTTTTTTCCACCACTGAATCTTGGAACTTTCTTCGTTGTTTCCACAGTTAGCTGGGAGCCGCTAATAGTCGTTAGCTGCTCCCTGCACATGTGCAGTGTCGTACATCCGTTGTCATTATAACTAAACATGAAGGCCTTTACTTACTAACAAACTGAGCAAAACCAAAGCTTCAAACACCCAAATAACAAGTAATATGCCGGCAGGATCTGATAATCTTTCATAAAAACTTTCTATGCAACCAGAGTGAGTTACTGACGTATAAATATCGAAAAAAGTCAAACAACGTGGCTATGTGTCATTCAAAGATAGACTGGATTTAAAAAAAACAACAACAATGTTCCAGCACCCACCATCTTTCTACATAATTCATGCGTAGTATATGCAATGGGATCTCCCGGTGTGGTAGGGGGATGCAGATGGTTAAGAAATTTTTTTGTGAACGTGGCAGTGTAAGGATGCAGCATATTCTGCACACAAATGCCATACTTAACCCCGTGTTATGCCGACGCCTTGTCTGCACTGATTTACTCACCTCGGCATGGTGAATGCTTGACATTGCTCCAGCTGACGCAGCCCAGCTAACCGTCTGCGATTGTAGGATTTGTCCCTTCTTCTGGTTAATTCATCAAAAATCATTTGACCACATAGGGGTATTCGTAGACGGTGTAAACATGCAACCCAAGATGGTAAAGCCATTGTGAAAACTAACTCATGCTATCCTGGTGCAGTTAAACACAGGGGCGTAGCTATGGGTAGGCCTGGCTGGGCAGACCCCTCATTCATTTTCCTCCCTCTTTAAAAAGAGCGTTTTACAGGCTGTGTTTATGCATTTTCCCCACCATGTTTATCCCTCGCGCTCAGCGCAGAACTGAAAAGAATTGTTTCCGCTCCCCTCACCGCCTCAGCCTGGTATCATTGAACATAAATTATGCTGGGAACGGACAATCAGTTCCCAAATGGCCTATTGCTTTTCTATAGCCATCTACGCTGTGTAGAAAATTGAGACGCAGTGAAGTAGAGAGCCTAAAGATCTGCGGCTATAGACATAAAAGTGCTATTTCCTATATTGTTTTTTTCCTGTAGTCTTAATCCTATTGGGTAAAGGCAAAGCAGGAGTCCATGCCTCACTGGGTTCGCTTGGAGCACAAACATGAAACATCTGCTCGGAGAACAACTTTAAAACTCAGCCTTCGGCATGCGTAATTACGCACTTAGAGGCGCCCAGCGCACATACAGGGGAAGTACTATCTGTTCAGGGTGGAGGCTGAGATGACAACCCTGTCGCTGTGAAAGGTGACGACAAAGTTTATGAAATGTAGCAATCCAAAAGAGCAGGAGCGAATCAGAGGAAACCTTAACAGCTGGATCATACGTAAAGACGCAGAGTAACAACCGCCGCCTGCTTCAAGTGCTGCGGCCAACCGTATTTTCCCCTTTTTTAACTGTAAACTGTAATATTGTGTTTGATTAAAAAAAAAAGAAGGAAGAAGCAGAAGTTCTCCATTGATTAAAAAAAAACTGTTTCATGCATCCTGGGCGTCTGGATCGATGATGTTTAGTGACGTTGCGTTCAGAAACGGAAATAATGACTCTGACAGGCGGCTGCAGTTTAAATGATCCAGAAGGTACTCCGCCGTGTTTGTGGCTCTAAATCATCTTACAAGTGATGATGGGTCCTGATTTTTTTTTTTTCCGCTGCCAATTAAAGGATGTTCACTGGAACAGAGAAGGTCTTTTCTCCTTCCCTTCAACCTGTATCTCCTCCATAGTGAACTTACAAACGTGCAACTTACAAATTAACATACTTTAGACTATAATTATTTGACCCACCTATTTTTATTATGTTTGGCCGAAATGATAATTCTGCAAACGCCACAGGTTAAACAGTGAATTTTATGCCTTTGATCCTAACACACATGCACTATACAAAATAGGGGTGCATCCAAAGTAGACATTTACTATTTTATCCTATTCTACATATCCTATTGTATTCCTATTATTTCCTATTTGACAGAATACAAAAAGTGCTTAATTTGTTCATTTCTGAACCCTGATTATATATATATATATATATATATATATATATATATATATATATATATATATATATATATATATATATATATATATATATATATATATATATATATATATATATATATATATATATATATAGAGAGAGAGAGAGAGAGAGAGAGAGATAGATAGATAGATATATATAGATATATAGATATATATATATATATTTATATATATAGATATATATAGATATATATAGATATATATATATAGATATATAGATATATATATAGATATATAGATATATATATATCTATATATATATATATATATATATATATATATATATATATATATCGACTTATACAGGATTTGTGAAAGTCCTCTCAGAGGTCAGATGGTCAGTCTTCAACTGTCCTCTGCCAATCCACAATTCAAAGACATTTCCCTGGCCTCCTTTCATTTTATAATATCAAATACTGGATACTTATTCCTATTGGCTGCGGCGAAAAGGGTAGCATTAATTTAAGGGTACTCACCTCATTTAACAGAAACTGATTATAGCGTACATCTACACTGGCTGGTCTTTTGTGAAGTCGAGTCTCGCCGGTGTAGGTGTGTACTGTTAAATGAGGCAGAAAATGCACCAAGCCCAATTTATCTCAGATATGTAGCCACATTAATGGCTATTCTGAAGAGTCAGCGAACAACAGCAAGCAGAGCTGCGCATGCCAGAGCCCATATTTTTGAACGCTGAGTGCTTTGGGTGCCATCTGTGTCGAGTGTGCTGATGATTATGGCACTGACAATTTTCCACCCATAACATTAAGTTTCTGCTCATTGTGCAGCTAGATCTCTCCTTTTTTTAAATATCTTCTAAAACAGTTGATTGCGCATTTCTGCCAAATGTATGGGGATAATGACACTCCCCTTATGCCACAGTAAGCTCAGATGAAGAGTCTCATCTAGCTGGCAGATTGTGTGCAAAGAAAAAGAAAAAAGCATTACAGCTTTTGATTAAATGTATCCACAAATACTCTAAATCAACATATTATGGCTGTGTTGTATCAGAGACGGTGACTTTCTTGACCTTGTCGTTATTAGTTTGAAAGCTGTGCAGGATAACCTTATGTTGAGATAAGTTCCTGCCAATTAGATCTCAAGATGAGTTTGTATAACCTGAATGGAGGAAAAAGAGCAACGGACTTTCCTGATCCCATATCTTACCTCACTGCCCAATAAATCTCATAGGCTCTGTAGCCGCTGTTTGACATCCGAGGTTTTCCTTTATGACTGTCGATCATTGAGAGAAAAAGTGTTGCTACTGATTAAAAAACAAAACATTTGTGAAACATAGCTTTCCATTTTTAAAGAATTGGTGTTTTTAGAGGGTTTGCAAGTTTGACCTCTACCACTTTAACTGAGCATAAGCGTGGGTCGGCTGGAAGAGGCCTCTTGTGTTAGAGCTGCCCAAGGCTGGGTGTCCGCTGCTCTGTGGAAAGGAAGTAATGCAACGATTTCTTTCTCTATTGTGGGAACTTGTTGTCCTTAATGGTCGGATATTATGTTGATTTTCTGTCTGCCTCTTGCCCAGAGTTGCCAAATAAATCTTAAAAGGTGGTAATTAACAGATGGCATGGGTTTCCCTCGCTGTTCCTGGAGCTGCACCGTAATAGAATGGCTCATTAGACGCCCGCTGCCTCCACTGATTGTGACATCCCTGCACTACCTCTTCACTATTTTTAGGAGACGATCTCTGAACATGGATGCTCGTTGTGACTATGCTGTCTGTTGAGGTGGCGCTCTGCTAAACGGCTGCGCTGTGTCTAAGTTCTTTACGGCCCCATTGAAGCGAGATGGGATGTGCCGAGACTCACGCTAAGCTGGAAGGACTTGGAGACAAAGAAAGATCAATAGTTTCTCCTGAGAGGTCAGGAGCAACGTAACCGAATGCTTATTTGTTTAACTATTATTCTTTGAGGAAGGATATTTCTATGAATGCCAATTTTCTGGTCCGTCTGTAGGTTTAAAAGCTGTCAAAAAAAAGGTATATACACCCATTTTTCACCATTTGATGTGAAGCGTCACCTGTATAATTCATTTGAAAGCAAATAAATCTGTTCAGAAAAAAAGACACGAATAAAGATACTGCAATAACCTGGCTGCATAGAAAGGGCAAATCCTTCAAATAAAACTTTGCTGAAGCACCTTTTGATTAAATTTCAGCATTTCTGTCTTCTTGAGTTCAACCCGTGCTGTAATTATAGCAAATCTGAGTCAAATCCAAAGTTCATCTGTCCTTCTAGGATTCTCCTGACATTTGCTCATCTTCAAAGAAAAGATCCGAATAATCTCATTGTACAAGACAGCAACACCGAAGGAGCTGCAGGTCCTTCTGGCTTGTACTGATCATGTTCTCCGTTTGGACTGCAGATGGTTGGTAGGCAGGGAAAAAAAAAAACATTCAGGCTGGGCTAACATCTCCCAAAATCTTGTGGAAAATAGCCTGTGGAAACAAAACTTTAAGTTCAGGGTCGCATTTCCAGAAGATAAGCTTCTTTCAGAGAGAACTGGGATTTTGTCAGGGGGATAAAATTAAGAATTGGAATCCGCTTTAATCGGCAAGTTTGTGCACGCTGACAAGAAGTTAAGCTGTGGTTTCAATTTGCCCTCAATGGAGACATTGTTAATATTAATTATATAAAACGGGAAATAAAAATGTTTTTTTTTTTGTAAATAAGTATTATATATGGTGTTTTTACAAAAGAGAAAGACATGGTTTGATAGTATCAACATGGGAGAGACATCGTAGAGAACCTGGGTGGAAGAAACTGTCTCTGTGGTGGCTGGTTTTCGTAAATAGTGCTCTATAGCAGCGACCTGCATGTAAAAGTCTGAGCAGTTTGTGCGCAGGATGTGTGGGATCTGCAGAAACGTTAGCTGTCCCTTTCCTGACCCTAGACCTGTAAAAGTCCTGGATGGAGAAGGAAGGTCAGCCCCGATGAGCCTCTCTGCAGACCTGATTGTTTGTCGTGGTTTGGACCTGTCCTGATTTGAGCTTCTTCATAGTCTCAGCTTGAGGAATTTAGCGAGGTAGACACCAAATCTAGATGCGCCATGCTCACATACTCCTGTCAAAGAAGAGTAAATGCTGAAATCAAATCCAGGAGCTAAAATAGGTTATTGGTTTATGGATGTGAACCCGTTGCAACTAGGTAATCGCATTAGATTGTGTTGTTCCCCTTCTATCAGATTTGTTTGTTTTCCCAATTGAGTAACTTGACATTTTTAGGTCTGTACATTTTTCCGAGCCATGGTCTTTAAATATTGATTAACACTTTAAGTTACATAGTCAGAGTTAGTTATTACATGTTGCTCTACTACTGTTTGGAAACACTAAATTATTACTAATGCCACAGTCTGAGACTGGCTGATTTCATTGCCGACGCTGCTCGCTTTAAAACATCTGATATGGCCACGCTCCCATGTTGAATTACAAATTTCATTAATACATGCAAATAATTATCCGTAAAGTTAAAAAAAGACACACACACACACACACATTTTGTAAAATGAAACCACACTGGCTGAAATGTAGTTTTTAGTAAATGTTTTAATAGATTGCCCTGACTGAGCTGTTAAAGTGTGAAAGTTTGAGAAAATGTGTTCAGTCCACCAACCCCTTGTGTAAAATTAATTAAATTAAAATTTCCAATAAAATGTAGTTGTATAGCGCCAATTCTTCAAACATGTCATCTCGAAGCACTTTCCAAAGTCAAGTTCAATCAGATTATACAGATTGGTCAAAAAGTTTCCTCTCTAAGGAAACCCAGTAGATTGCATCAAGTCTCGACAAGCAGCATTCACCCCTCCTGAAAGAGCGTAGAGCCTCAGGGACAGTCGTCTGCATTGTTGATGGTGAAGTTAAAAGCTGAAATAACAAACAATGCAAATTGTAGAACAGTAGGAGAACTCAGCAGAGTGAGAAAAATAGACCCTGATGTCCTCCAGCAGCCTAAGCCTATAGCAGCATAACTATAGATGTAGCTCAGGGTAACATGAGCCACTCTAACTATAAACTTTGTCAAAAAGGAAAGTTTTAAGATTAGTCTTAAAAGTAGACACGGTGTCTGCATCATGGACCAGAACTGGGAGTTGGTTATAAGGGCCGAACTCGTGTGCTGCCTTTTGTCCTCACTGACTCACTTTTTTGCATAACTCTTTAATGGTCGTGACATCACTAGCAGCAAATTACAGATGGTAAGGCGAGCAACGGTTTGTTCAATGCCAGGGAGACGACGGACAGCCGCGCGTGCTCTGCTTTCACTCTGCTTTCTGTTTGTGTAGGAAAGTTGACGAAGCACTGGAACAGTCATGCAGCACGTTACTAACTTGTGATCCTACAGTGCTGATGCTTTCGGGGGTTATTTTCCTTGCTGTAGTTTAACTGTTAGGCACATAAGGGTTTCAGCGACAGATATCTGACGTGCACGTACCTTGTAAAGGACCGGGTGTCGGAGAAAATGTGGAACAAAAGCTAAAGGAGAAGCTAAAGGTTAAGCAAGAAAGACGATCGAGAAAGTCAGAAGGTGATCTCGGCTTGGTGTGAGGAGGCCCGTGGGGGTCTGCTATGACTGACGAATCTCCGCACTGAGAGAGGTAAAATCAGAGATGGAGTGAGATAGATGAGGAGAAATGATGAAACGGGAAGCGGAGGGGGGCGTGGTGGGTCTCCACATGTGTTCCTATGCATCATCGTGACTCCGAGCATAGACCCCCTCCACTCCCACCGTCCTGCCCATCCCTGCTCCGTCCGTTTTTTTTAATAACTCTCTGTCCTTGAACCGCCGCCCCTGCTTTCATCCACCGTCTCGCCTGCCTGTGTGAGAGAGCGGCTCAAAGCCAGATGACCAGCCACAAAGACCTCCATTATGTCCCACATGCCTCGCTGTTGCATGACGCGCTGCTTTGAGACGTAGCAGGACACCCCGCCACCCCCTCCTCTCGTCCCATCTTTGGAGATATGACTCAGTGCACTAACACAACCTGACAGGCGGGCCACAAAGACTGCACTGTTAAATGCCCTCGAGTTGTCTACTTTGGGCAGGAGGAGCGATTTTCTGTTGTTCGTGCGTGCGCTCGCATGAGGGTACACGAAAAAAGTTTGCTTTACTGCATCATCGGTGGGGTATCTGCTATTAGCTGCGGCTGATCTCTAGTGACAATTACCCCTTTTGTTGACTACACTGAAACAAGCTTATCTCTCCAGGCAAAATGTAAAAAAAAAAAAAAGAAAGGATTTTAGGGTTTCGTCAGTGAAGAAATAACTTCCATCTCCTTGAACATGGAAACAGCCTGTGACGGGGAATGGGGTGTATGTTCCTGTTTTGGAATTCGTGGGGGTTTCTTCTCTTACAGCTTCTGGGAACATAAACCGCAGGCTTGTGGCTTTTGAGTTTATGCATAGCCGGACTCGGCTTTTGTTTCCTTGACCCAAATTCCTTGAATTTGTTGCGCCATTTAAAACTCCATGGAGTTGCATAACCGAGAGCGCTTCGCTGCTGCCCCCACTTTTACCCCTGCCGGTTACTGGACTACTCCAATCAGAGTAAAACAGAGGATGCGTTTGGGCATGCTGCAAATCAAAAGCTGCAGGAGTTGAGTTGACTTTAAAAACCTACTGGGCAAAACGACTGAAATGTGTCTATTAAAAACAATGTCTGGACGACTTTTGGATGAATTGCTGAAACCACTCACGGCAGGAGGCGTTTTATTTTCCCCACAGAATCTGAACCTGAATTTATTAAGTTTACAGCATTTTTTTATGTTTTTATTACAGTGAAACCTAATATCTCCTGCAGGACGTTACTGCTAAGAAACATTCTCATAAAAAGCTCCGTGTGAGCCTCTGAGGAGAAATCTTACAATGTGTCAGATGCCTCACACTTTAGGAATGTCATTGCTTTCACTGTTGGATTTTTTTTCCCACTTTGTCACTGAAAACTGAGCTTTTTTCCACCTTCTTTCTGTCAATTTCTTGTTTGTTTTTTTAACCCACTTTGTGCTCGTGTGAGTGTATCCGAAACAAAGAATGGGTTCCAATTCATCTGTAAAATGTCTTTTAATGCAGACAAAGGAAATCCACAATAACCTTTGATTTTTCCAAGCCTTCCTGTCTGGAACACTCAGTAATTTGTGTTTTGTATCAGAGGCGACGTCACACTGTGTGTGTGAGAAAACAATCATTGTAAAAAAGGATTTTAGCCACAACTGTTTTCAGCACGTTTCATTAGCAAATAGCTCCGTTAGCACAGCTAGGTTTGGGTAAAACGTAAGCCTCTTCCTGTACTCACTAGAGAATCTAGCCCCTAACCTTTACTCTGAGATTTGAAAGGACCAACATTTCCAAATCCTGCATGTTGCATATCAGACAGAGGGAGTAAAGCAAAGCCACGTTTCCTGCATGACGTTCCGTCAATATCTCAAGCCAGAGCTTGAGATATTTACTCTGCCACATACAGACTGCAGTTAAATCACTCGTGTGTCAAGTTATGGTTGGCTTGTCCACCTAATTAAATGTGTAAAAAAATAAATAAAGCGCTTGTGCATCTGAGGCCACATCCACCGGCTCTGTGCTCGGATAAAAGGGAAAGGTTTGAATTTTGCTCAAACAAAATAGCTCAGTGGTGGCTCTAAACATTGTGTTGGCAATTCTTTTACAAACGCGATCCCTTTCTTACGTTGTACTGAACGACTTCATGCACGTGACCATTATGTCCATTGGGTTATGATGTAACTCAGTGACTTTTGTTTTCTGGACAGCCAATTACTCATTTTCTCTTTGAGGGTTTGGCAGCACTGCTTCTTACATCCCCGTCCTTTCGGATTTCACTTTTAAAAGCATTACTGATGTTGAAAATAGTCACTACTTCATAGTTTGTCTTCTTTCACACTGAGGAGCGTTAGTGTGACCCGTTATTACTGTGATATGGTGCATTCAATGACCGACAAAAAGACCAAAGCTCTATTTCACCAATCGGAGCTGCTAAAGCAAAGAATTGTCTGATTCTGATCACCAGTCCTTGTTTCAGTGTATTTCTGCTTTAATGATATACAGTAGCTACATATCAGAAATACTTTGCAGATGTTTTTTTCTGACAGAATATGTCTGATTTTTTTGTAGCTTGAAGAAGATAAGATAAGATAAGATAGTCTTTATTGATCTCACAATGGAGAAATTCACTCGTCACATCGGCTCATACAAGAAGGTGCAGAGTAGGGAAGGTGCATTCAGTTATATACAGTGAATCTTCATATATACAATGGATCAGAAAGAATACCAAAAAAATACAAAAAAAGGAAATAGGAATGGGCATATGATGTCTCATTTACATTCTTAGTGGTCTATATATATATATATATATATATATATAAACATATCTATATACTTAAATATATACCTATATCTATGCGCCTACTTATATACGCACCTACGCGTATGTACGTGCATATACATTGTATACATTTGTACATACATACATACATACATACATGTGTGCTGACTTATGTTCAGGTGGTGATAGCAGCAGAGGTCAGGATTATTATCAGGATTCAAGAATTCAATACATGCCAGTCGTATTTTCCTGTTTGTCCGCTGCTTAGCTTTAATTGTTCAACGTTTCCCAATCGGAAGAGAACATGTAAGATCTTGACATGTCTGGCAGAGACGTTGGAAAAGGATGGACAGAAATTATTAGCTTTGAGCTTTGTAGAGCCATGTTTGAGGTCTGTGACTGAGACCGCACGCCCGGAAAAAGCAGCTTTCGCAAAATTTGAATTTTTTTTTATCGTGTCAAAGTGGCATGTAGCTTTTCATGACATTATCAGATCTTTGAGGTCATAGCCTCATTAAGCTGTAGGGCAAATTCTGCAAAACCGTCTTTGAGGCAAGGCAAATTTATTTGTATAGCACATTTCAGTACAAAGACAATGCAGAGTACTTTACGTGATTAAAACATAGGAAAATAAAACAGAATAAAATCAGGTTGGAATAAAAAAAAGAAACAAAATAAAACATTGGAAAATAGAAACTAAAAGCAAATATTAAAAACCGTATTAAAAACTAACGATGTCTCAGTCATGTCATGCTTTTAGGCCCATACTTTTCATCATGAAATCAAACTTTCCACCCTGGGGAAAAGATTGGCCAAAGATTGAGGCCAAAGTGCTTCCAGCTGTCCGTGGAGAAGTATTTTCTCAATGCTCAGCGTGTCCACTCATGGGGCATGCTGCCGCAAAAACAAGGGACCCCTCACTGTTTCCCCCTTCTCTCATTTGGCTGGCATTCCTTCACTCAGGGGACAATGGGAGATCTATTTCTTCTCAAGTGTCTCAAGTGCAGCTTGAGCGCAGCTGCGGAGGTCCTCAGGAATCTGAGGTGTTGACCCATCCTGCAGAGCTGCAGCAGTACATCCAGCTCAGGAGACCAGACCGCTCACGATATTAGGCTCACGGGAAAAGAGATGCCACGTCAAATGTTGCCGTTCTGTGTTTCCACAAACAGAATAGAGCCATGGTTCTTAAACTGTGGCACAAGTACCACTGATGGTACTCCTGCTGCCTTTATTGGTAGACAGAATGTATTTTGACACGGTTATTTGCAAGGGGAAAAAAATTAACAGATTTACAAAGATATAGGGCTACTAAAAACAATGATCGCAAACTCTCAGTTCAAACTAAAGAGAACGAAGTTAACCAGGAAATAGTGCCGGTAACTGCTTATGTTGTGCTACATTTTTCTTTTCAGTTTGAGCTTGGAACTGGAAATTACATCAAAGACATTTTCATTATGGCCCGGTTCCAAGTTTAGATGCCAGTGGGGTTTGCCAATTGTGCAGAGGGCTTTCGAACTTTAGCAGCATGCTTACAAAAACAGGTTGTATAGTTTTGGTGTGACAGATGAAAAGAAAAGTAACAAAAAATGCAAGTGAACTGTTTTTTGTGCCTGTGCAAATTCTCAGCTGTGCGGGTCATCTCACCAGCAAAGAATCTGAGGCGACCAGACTTTCATTTAGTTCTTTCTGAAAACGTTTCGACACCTATCCAGGAGTCTTTGTCAGTTCTGGTGGCACAACATTTCTCCTGTGAGCCAGGCAAACCATGGCAAACCTTTTCTTTTAGGAGGATGGGCCTCACTGCAAAAACAGACTAAACTTAACTAAAAATAAGTTAAAATTTTCTTTAAATGAGTATATTTGTACTTTATTTGAGTAGGTAAATAAGATAATCTGCCAATGGCATAAGATTTTTGCACTTAAAATAGGAAGAACTCATCTCCATCAACTTATTTCAAGTGCATTACATCTAATTGTCTTATTTGAGGGGTAAAATGACTTTTTCCATTGGCAGATAATCTTATTTACCTGCTCCAATCAAAGACAAATACACTCATTTCAAGACATTTTTTTTTACCTTTTTTTAGTTCTGTTTTTGCAGTGCTCCATGTCCTTAAATACAGCAGTGCACCAACTGCAGGCGAGCCACCAGAACTGACAAAGACTCCTGTGTAGGTGCCGAAACGTCTTCAGAAAGAAGTGAGCGAAAGTCCAGTTGCCTCGGATTTAAGCCTGTTTGCTCCCGTTTTATTTTTTTTACATTTTATCAATGTATTCTATAATGAACTCATATTGGATTCTAAAGCTCGTAACAAACCCTCATTTCCCACTTTGAATAATGACTTCAGGTGACATTTCTGTAAAATTCTTAACTTGATACTAGAAAAAAAACTTGACTTTTGATTAAAAAAAACAACTAATAAAGCCCAGTTCTTGATGTACTACTGTTATGTTAAAACTTCTGGTTTCTGTTAACTCAGCATGTTTTAAAGAATCTGTTCACCTATTCAGGTTTGACTTAAGCAGTTTACAGTTTACATCAAACGCTGCCAATACTTGTTAAAAAAACTTTTAAAAACTTGGGTAAAATATCTGTTTAGCTCAGATAGGAAGCTTTGAAGTAGACAGTAACTTTTCACGTCATTAGAGGCTAGTGGTTTGCTAGTTTTTAGACACAAAAGTACTACTTTCTGCTGATTTTGATCATAAAATAAGAGCCTTCGCCATTAATAGAGGTCCTCAAGATTAAAGTATTTACCATCATAACTTCTCCCTATTGGGGTGAGAGGGGTGCTGCCGCCTATCTCCAGCTGTCAATGGTCCAGAGGCGGGGTACAACCTGGACAGGTCGCAGCTTACATTTAGTTCACTTTAATGAAAAAAAACTGTTTTAATATTATGAGATTTTGTTAATTACTCCACCAATCACAGTTTTATCTTTAGGAAACGGTCTCAGTCATACTGTACGTCACAAGTAATTCAACTGTCAAAGCTTTTGAAAAAACAAGTTTCATGTAGAGTTCCTTTAAGACTTGGTTGACTGATGCACATGTTTATCTCCTTCTTTCCAGGTAAGGTGTTGAACACGGATTTGCGTCACTACCTCAGTCTGCAGTTTCAGAAGGGCTCTCTGGACCATAAGCTCCAGCAGGTGATCAGGGACAACCTCTACTTGCGCACCATTCCCTGTGAGTGTCTTCCAAAGCCTTGGACTCTTCTATCACCTCCTCTCTGCTCTTGCTGTCTAACCTTCTTCTACTCTTTTTTTGAAAATTCCACTTTAATCTGTTTTACTTTCAGTCTTTCTGGTCACCCAATCCTCATTTCTACAACAGAGAGGAACTTTCCTGCATAGCTGTGGTTCTCACTAATAGACTTGGGCTTCTTGTGGAAAAAAAAAAGGGCTAGAGGTTCGGTACACCCCAGAGGCTAAAAACATGAACTTCAATTGACAAAGTTAAATTTACTCTGTTTTAGTTATTCATTTATCAATCAACATAATTGTAGAATATAATTGAATCAATATAATTGATTACGTTTACTTTTGAAACTCACGTTGGTCGGAGGTTTAATGCTCTTTAAACGGGTCCTACATTTAACGTTCAGAACCCTTGATCAGAATATCACAGTATTAAGACAAAAGGTACAGCTTTACAAGAATGCTCCCTTTATAGAGGCTTATAAATGGTTTGTAGCTATGTTATTGATTATCTGTACACACTTTATAAATCATTAACAATTGATTAATATGTGTTAATAAATGGCGAGAAAGCAACAAAAAAGGGACAAAACTGACCAGTTTCTTGCCAATTCGGGAGCCAAATCTATATTTGGCTAAAACGTTTCAAATTCTATATAGTTCACTAGAGTTACTAAATATTTCAGTCTAAAGTTCAACCTTGTAAGCTCAATAAGCATTTGAAAGCATAATTCTGTATCATGTAATATTCTACTTTGTGTCATGGTGTACACTTTTTAACAAGGCTTCCTTTGATAGTTGTAGATGTTTATAATACAGTGCTTTTCTGCTCTTCATAGAGTATCAGTAGTCTAACAAACTGCTTAATAGCTGGCTATTTAGTTAAGCGATCAACTCGGTTGGTATTCAGTTGGTTGCATAAATGACAACTTCTGTCAAGTGGTTCCCACTTTTTTGTTTGGGATTCAAACTGCAGGTTTCCCCCACTTGAAAAGGATGTTTGCTTCCAGAGATTACACAGGATTTCGCTCAAAACACAAAAGTTGATCCTTTACTTTTTTCTCTTTTTATTGAAAGTTGTTGAATCAATAGTAGCAGTAATAGGTGAAAAACCTTTAAACATAAACACACAGAAAACAATGATTTAAATAACTAAAAATGATCCCTAAAACAAAATATACCATAAGATTTAAGCACCAAAATCAAAACATATTTGAAGTATTATTCCGTGATATTTTTTACATTCTAGTATTTATTTACCTTTTCTTAAACAGATTTTAAATAAATTCTTTAACATTTCACAACATTTTAACATTTCAATCTGAAATAAATAAACAATAATTTAATCTATAATATTTCCACACTTCAAACAAATTGTGGCTCACAGGCTCCTTTTCTTTGGAACAAACTTTCAGAATCAGAATCAAGTTTATTGCCAAGTAGGTTTGCACTTAAAAGGAATTTGACTTGGTGTTGATGGAGACAAAACAAAATAAAATAGAATATATATATATATATATATATATATATATATATATATATATATATATATATATATATATACAGAAGCTATATACACACAGTATACTGTGTGTTAATGTAAAGCAGAATGTAACTACAGTGTCTGTGTCTGCTGTCTCCAGGTTGGGAGACACCCCCACCTATACTCAGTAACAGAGGGGCGGGGCATGAATTCAGCTCAACAACTTATATTAACAAACCAGCAGCAATTTTAAAACACTTCCTTGTTCATGTCTTTCTTACTCAGAGATGTATTTCCAAACAGTTTTTTTTTTTCTTTTCTGGTATGGAGTAGCATAGGAACCTTCTTTCAGCCAGCTGACTGGCACAGAGTAGCAACAGGTGGGGGTGGGGCAGTGCTACATCATTCATCTCCATAAAGATGAAGGCAACTCAGATCTGTGTAATTTTCTCCGCCATCTCAATAAAAAGACTTTAAGCTATGCTTAGAACCGCAGCATACCCGGACGCTGGGAACTGGCTCCATGCCTCTTCTGTAATCATGTCTAGTTTAGTAAAGCAGCTGCTGTTTGGCTTCAAGCAAATCTCAATGCGCTGGCACCAGGAAGAAACACCTGAAAACAGCTTTAAATGGACGGTTGACATTTTTCGCAAAAACCTAAAGGCTTTTATCCTGTAGGGGGGAAAAAAAGGGATAGCGGTATCGATGGATTTGAAAACTGCTTGGCTTTGCTATGTTATATTTTGCAGTAAATTAGGTTCCTTGCTTCCTCTGTACCTTCTACCGGTAGTGTTTCAGCTCCTATATGACTGCGTGTTCAGTGCTCCTCGGGAAACCGTGGAATAAATAACCACGACAGGCTGATTTTGACTTCACGCCTGAGCGACTGTAAAACGGACAGCGAGGCCAACGGGTTTAAATAAAACAGAAGCTGTGATTCTCTCGGCTGCACATCGGAGTTATCGACCATTTTTGTCATTTCTCATTGGAAGAAAGGCTTTTTTTTTTTTTTAAATAGTTTTTCCTACGACTAATTGTTTGAAAAACCTTTGCCTCTGCGAGCCTGCTTTAACTGAAGAGTTATTCAAGAGTCAACAGCACAATGCAGAATATGTTGTTAATCCGCCGGACTTTATTGTCTTGTTCATGGAGAGATCTGATGTCTGTCATGTATGCAAAGCATCCTTGTTGGAAACAAGTGTGCCGGAGGCCTTCTTTCAGCCAGCTGACTGGCAGTGTGAACACACACCCTTATCAAAAAGCCATGTTTTTGTTTCCAAAAAAAAAAAAAAACATGGGTCCAATATCAATAATTTGAATGTGGTTTACAGTGAAAAACGGCGGTAGCAGCACCATGGAGTGAGATAAATATTCTTAAAATAAATTTTTTGTGTCAATGTTGATCACACATTGTGAAAATGTGGATGAGGTGGGTCGAGTAGTTGGAACGTTGTGGGTTCGATTCATACACGTTACATCGGCTATGTACACGTTTTAGATCCACTTTATGTAAAAGCTATTTTTAGTCGTATTCCAAATTTTAAAACTGATTTTTTTCCCAAACTCCTTTAAGTGCGGGTCACATGTCAGGCAGAAACGTAATCAAATACTTTTTTTTATTGCGAGACGTGTAGCTTAGCATAATTATGCGTCTTTTCCACATTGCTCTTTCAAGCCTTCGCCAGAGCCTCATCAGAGAGCGCTGAGCCGCCGTGACCCTGTGAGGAACCTGGACAGCCAATCGAGCGTGATCTCTGCGCTCGCTGCAGCAGGCGAAATAAGGTCTCAGGGCGAGGCGAGCTTGACTTCCTTCCTGCACCAGACGCAGCAAGGCTTTGTTAAGTGTTGTCCTTCTTTCACACAGAAGATGACATCGGCTCGGTGTTGGGCCAGGGCTCCGGGGTCGACATGATACCCTCCAGGCTTTGCTAAATCCTGACCACCCACCCCAAAGGCCACATCTCTCTTTCCATTTGGGCGATATCTGTCACAGCACGGCGAATCAGCTCCACCGGTTTCATTTCGCTAGATCCAAAAAAAAAAAAAAAAAAAAAAAAAAAGAGGGAGAGTGGCACAAATGGAAAAGTGTGCTCCACAATTTCAGCTGCAGCAATTTGTTGAAAAGATGGAAGAGATGCTCCGTCTGAGTGGGCCGGCTTAACGTAACATATCACTTTGTCTTACTGCACAGAAAAAAACAGATTGCATCTCATCCACAGTGGCCCATAAATGTAATAAATGCAGCCCAGGGAGATTCAAGATAAAAAACGGAGGTAAAACGGGGGGGGGGGGCCAAGACGGGACAAACACCGGAGCTAAAGCTCTAGATCTGCTTCACTTATTACATTTTATTAGGCAGAGCCTGAAAAGTAATTTCTTTATCCAAAATGTCAGTACTGAAAGACCAGAAAAACGGATGCTAGTTAGGCTACTTTACTGTCCAGGGCTGTTGGATTATATGTATGCATATCTGATTGTTATATCTTCAAATGAACCTTTCCCAGCCTTTTTTGAGGAAACGCTCATCTTCGTGCCATCTAAAGCTTCAGGATGAGGTTCATTAAATTGCAACATCTGACCCGGATCGTTTCGATGAAGCCAGCTCATTATTTTAATTTTCCAACATTGCAATATGTCCACTGTAGTGCTACGTCTGATGTCTGTACTCATAAATCCCCATCAAGGATTGTTTTGGTCATTGCTTAAAACAAAGGGAGAATAAAGGGTTCGTTTGACTGCATTTCAGAAGTGCTTTTTCTGTTCTTACAAACGAGTGCCTGCCCCATTCAGGCCTTTTCCCTCCTGCACCGTAATGCCTTACATCCACGAATCAGAATCCTCAGAGAAGCTGAAGGTGACTTGACTGTTGAGGAGATACTTTGTGATGTTTCGTCATTTTGAAAACTGCAATGTAGCCTGCATCTGTAATCTTTTGCCGCATTCATTTTTGCAGCTATAGAAAATTGTGATCATTTTCCATATGACAATGATTCTGAGACTAAGAGAGAGAGAGAGAGGGGGGGGGGTATTCCCTTGAACATTTGCATAATTGATGAATTACAGGAATATTTCGACATCACCCAAGGCTGCAAACAAATTAGCCTCAGCGGCAGTTCACTGGTATAAAAAAACTAAAGTAAACCTGTTGAGAGACCTGTATGTATAATGTACAACTATTTTTTATGGGGATTAAAAGTTGTTCCCTCAGAGCCCACGTTTTAAAGTCGGCTCTGCTCTTTCTCACTGGCAGTGTTAATCCTCATAGAACTGCTACTCAATATGTTAAAAAATCTTAGGAAAGTCATTACAGCGATATATTTTACGCACTTAATTCTGTTCTATTGTGATTATTTTGTCTCACAGATAATAAAAAACCCAAATTAAGTTTCCCATAAAAGTTGAATATTACATAATATAAATAAAGGATTTTTACTGTGGATATATTGTCCGAGTGAAATGTATGTCCATTTACTGCACAGTGAAGCCATCAAGGGGGCAAAGCTTGGTTTACTAGCAGCCTGGCCAGCCAGACTGACTGACGTCTTATATACTGCGTATCAGTCTGATAAGGAGCTGGTAGAAGTCGATTTCAAAGGCAGGACTAACAGGGTCAGCCTCATCAGGTTAACACCAATCAGATAACGACGGATGTGTGTGACGAAAAACAAAAAAATTCCAACTCCAAACTGTTTATTTCAATTTGTAGTCCGTGAAACATGTCATGCCATTGAGCAAACTCTCCAGCGAACAATTTTTTTGCCGTTTTGTCTAAAAAACAATCAGACAATACACGGTGTACTCACGTGCACTTCTTTAATCTCCCAAGGCGCCAAGCAACAACAATCTCTATATGTATCTTGACTGTTATGGTTGAAGAAAAGCGCTGTAGCATTATGGGTAATTCTGCAGCTGAGAGTGACGCATCGTAAAGTCCCGCCTCCCGCGCTGTGATTGGTCCGGTCTGTTTTGGGCCAGGGGGAATGGAGCCTTACAGACTGACTTACGCTCCGTGTGATTCAGTCTGGCTGGCCGGGTTAGTCTACTACTGGCCTTGAGCCCGTTCGCCTACTGAGCTCTGATGTCTCTCACCTCCCTCTTGAAAATCCTCCATGGACTTTTTTTTTATATGCTTTGGATCAGGTGAGTTTGCTGGCCTTTAAACCATAGTGACATCAAGGTCATTGAAGCAGGAATCACTCCTTGGCGTCTGAGGGGGTTTCTTTTTAACAGCTCCTGGTAGAAAGCTGCTCTGACTTTGATAAAAACACAGTCCACCATCAATGATGATGTAAATTTCATATTGGAGCTCAAGCAAAAGCGATTAAATCTCTCTCCATTCTTCCTTTAGTCTTGGAACCTTGATTTCCAAATGGAATGCAGAATTTACTTTAATCTGAAAAGAGGACTTGGGATCACTGAAGAACGCTCCAGTCCTTTTTCTCCTTTGGACACTTCTTATGTTATCTCTGGTTGATATAATGCCACAGTTGTAACCCCGCCGTCCTATATACTTTAGTGTGGTAGCTCATGAATCACTGAATCCAGCTGTAGTCCACACCTTGTGAATCTCTCAAGGCTGCACACGTTTTCCTTCCACAGAACTTTCCGTCAATTTGCTTGGTTGCAACAATCAGTGAAAAATCTGCTTCTTTAGCATTTTTTTCTTTTGTAGCTTACTCTCCTCATGGAGGCGAAATGAGAACTAATAGAACTTTTCTAGACATACTGACCATTCAAAAACCAAATTCACCCAATCTCACCTACCAAACCACCCGCCTTCAGACACCGATACGACAGATCGGTAGGCAACTTGGGGTTAAGCCCAATCTACATGTGACAGGAGGAAGCTGGAATCAAACCCACAATCGTCTGATTGCGAGACGACTACCCACTGAGCCACAGTCGGCCATCGGGTGTCACTGGCATGTTTGCTGCGCAACTATCAAGCCAGCAATCTTTCATGTGATTGTGTATTTCGTACAATTTATGTGTCCAGGGTCCATTCTTCATTGGCTTATGTAACGTTAGGATTTTCTGAGGAACTAGATTGTGTGTTTCCATCTCCTGTTATCGATGATCGTCAAAATTAATAGAAACAAAGGCTTAAATGTATGTGTGTGTAATGTACTGGTATAATGTATGAGATTCACTTCTTGAATTGTATTACTGAGATAAATTCCTTTTCCAGTAATTTTCTAAACTGCTGTACCAGAGCCAGTAGATGCGCCTGTAGATCATGGCGTCACACGCAGAGTTCATAGAGATAAATCTTTTTGGGCTAACCCTATATTGTCTGATTTAGACCAGCTATGATGTTGATGTCAGTAATCTAAAATGGCAGTGAAACACGGGAGGAAACAATTTTATGTATAGCTAAAAATAAAAAATACCATTTCTTCCTTAAAAACTAGAATTTTCTTTCCCCCCAGAGTTTCAATCATAAAGTGCAAAGCTTCAGAAACCACGGGTGAAAAAGGCATCGTGTTCAGCCCGGATGATGTTTTAAAGATAAATTAAAAATGTGCTGTTGTGGAACGGATTTCACGCCCTCTAACACGTCAGCTCGGCTCACCGTCATTCGAGATGTGAGCCGGGCGTCTCTCTCCACTGCAGGCACATGGGACTTTAAATTAAGTTGAATGTTTTCTCTCTGTGTCAACATCCATCCTGACTACAGCATGAGGTAATGTGTCTGAAACGGAACACTCTGTTCTAAAGCCATCTTTTATTCTGTCAAACAATATCCCGAGGAGATCCATGACACCGTAAAATGGAGATGTACAATGTACAGTAGGAAGTGTTTTCCCCCCTTCCTGATTAAATTCCTAAATTCTTTTTCTTTTTTTTTTTTGCACATTTGTCACACTTAAGTGTTTCAGAACATCAAAGAAATTTAAATATTAGTCAACAACAACACATGTTTTTACAGTTTTTAAATGAAGGTTTTTGTTATTAAGGGGGTAATAGCCAAACTTTCATGGCCCTATGTGAAAAAGTGGTTGCCCCCCTGGTAAAACATAACTGTGGCTTATCACATCTGAGTTCACCTTCTCTAGGCCTGATTACTGCCACACTTGTTCTCAATCACGATCTGACTTCAGTAGGACCAGCCTGACAAAGTGAAACACACCAAAAGATCCTCATAAGGTCAGAGTTCATGGTTCCGTCATAAGGAAGAGGCTGGGCAAACATGTCCTGCATGGTAGAGGTCCAAGGTGAAAATCAACGCTGGGGGAAAAGAACATTAAGGCCCCGTCTCAATTTTTCCAGAACACATCATGATTAGCCCTAAGACCTGTGGGAAAATATTCTGTGGACTGCTGAGCTTTTCAGAAGGTGTGTGTCCCGTCATGTCTGCTGTAAAAGTAACACCGCATTTCCGAAAAACAACATCATAGCAATGGTAAAATATATTGGTGGTGGTGTGATGGTCTGTGGCTGTTTTTCTGCTGCAGGACCTGCTGTGATCAATGGAACCATGAATTTTGCTTTGACAAAAAAAAACCTGATGGACAACGTCCTGTTTGTGACCTCGAGCTGAAACTAACTTGGGTTCTACAACAGAACAAGGATCCAAAACACACCAGCAGGTCTACCTCTGCATGGCTGAAGAAAAACAAAGGTTTTGGAGTGGCCTAGTCAAAGTCCTGACCTGAATCCTATTGAGATGCTGTGGCATGACCTTAAAAAGGCTGTTCATGCACGAAAACCATCCGATGGGGCTGAATTACAACAATTCTGCAAATATGAGTGGACCATAATTCCTCCACAGCTCTGGAAAAGACTCATTGCAATTTATCACAAATGCTAGGTTGTTGTTGCTGCTAAGGGCGACCCAACCAGTTATTAGGTTTAGGAGCCAATCGCTTTTTCACACACACCCATGGATTATTTTTTCCACCCTTAATGATAAAAGCCTTCATTTAAAAACTCCATTATGTGTAAACTTCTGTTTTCTTGGACTCCTATTTAACTTTCTTTGATGTTCTGAAACACTTAAGTGGGACAAACATGCAAGAAAAAAAAAAAAAAGAGAAAGAAATCGGGAAGGGTGCAAACACTTTTTCACATCACTGTACATGTTATATTCAAGTTTTTGCTGATGGATCAGCTAAATGCAAAAACTTTGGATCGGTTTTAAAATTGAAGTGACATTTTCATCAGTGATGGTGCAGAGTTGACATGTTGGGGAGCAAAAATTTCCTTTCACAAAAGAGCATTTCTAATTATTAAAAATATCAAGAGGCTTATTTAAATGGGGGGTTTCAGCAGATTTGGACTTTGCTGTTGTGAAACTACAGAAACCGGAAACCCGTTTACAAGGAAGAAATGGTAAATACTGTTTTTAAGAGAAAATTCTCTCTCATGTCTACCTCATGCTTCAGACCACTGACATTAACCATCACCGCTGGCCCAGATCAGACCGAACGCTGCCATAAATGCCACGCATTTTTATCTCCATGAACTCTGCGCGTTAAGGCAGGATTTATAAGGATGAACATGAACACTTCCAGCATTGTAAACAACAGATTAGGCTTTTATCTGTAGGTTAGTGGGAACAACTCTGGCTTTTCAGACTGTGCAGATCATTTTTGGGAACTTCTAAGTCCTGATGCCAAGATTTCTGTTCAGTTCATCTCTTTTATTTGGGGAATGGGCCAAAAACACGCCAAGAAACAATATGTTTATCAATCAAAAAATCAAAGTGACCAATTCTATCTGTAACGGCTAAATATTTTTAACAAACTTATACATTACCAATTTATAGGACAAAGAAAGTACTAACAATAAACTAACCACCGTACCAGAAACATGTGTTTTTCTTTATTTACAATATTCTGTAACTTTTGTACTCTTATTTTGTCACCATGTAATTGAGTCCAAAGTTATTTAGGCCTTTGGCAGATTTATATTTAGAATTATTTGTATTTGATACTGAAGTTTCTGATAGAACAGGAGAAAAGCATCTCTCACAAGGTAATATAACGAGGTAAAAGGAGTTCACAATTTAGCTCTTCCTAATTACATTTTAACAAAAATGGCATGTTGAAGGTCATTAATACCCTTTTTAATAATTAAAAAATATTTCTTGGCTTTCAAGCAATCAGTCCTTTCTCATAATTCCTGACCAATCTCTGTGTAGGCTTCCTCTGGTATTCGTTTTTTTTTTTGCCGATGAGCTCCAACTCTGAGGTTGGAAGGCCTCCTTGCCATCACCCTAATCTTTTCAGATATTCGGGACTCGGGCCATTCATAAACAGTATGATTACTTCCAGTTAGACGACACGTTTTGGTCAAATCAAGACATTTATTTAAACTAAATCTGCCAAGGGATGGATGATTTAGGGCTAAATTGGATTTAGTTGTATTTAAATTAAAGATTTATGTACATCAGGTCATCATTTTGCATTGTTTATGTTGGTTTTCACTGTGTCCAATAGGTGATTAACAGTTTTCCTGAACAACAACAATTCTAAGCTGTTCTTTTAAGTCTGATATAAGCAATAGTTCGACCTTAGTTTCTAATCGCTGTACATTTTTGTTGAAGCCCACGTTTGCTCCTTTGGGCGGATTATGCAGAAGTTAGAGTCCTTGTTATTCTCAGAATCCCCCGTATGTGCAGTGAGAGTGTTGCATCAGTGTCCTTAAAGAGTTGTGGTTGCGCTGCTGGGCACAGCGTAAGTTCGCGTGAGTAATTAAGACCCTGTTCATTACCATCAGTTACACTTCCGTTGCTTTCTGACAGCTGCGCTGCTGCGTGGGGGCTGTTCCCCCCCCCCCCCCCTCTAATTCATGTTTGAATAATGAATTCATCGCTTTTTGGTCCCAGCTCTGTTGACTATTCATGATGTAGACACAGACCTTCCCCTGAGTGCTGATTCACATCCCTGTGGGCATGTTGCATACAGTACTGCTTCCCTGCCCCCCCCCCCCCCCCCCCCCCCCCCCCCCCCTTCCGACCCTGGCAGTAAGTGTTTGGATGTTTCTTCTGACTTATACGTTCCCATTGTTGGCAGGTACCACTCGGCAGCCCAGGGAGGGGGAAGTACCTGGAGTGGACTACAACTTCATCAGTGTGGGGGAGTTTCAGGAGCTGGAGGAAAGCGGCATCTTACTGGAAAGCGGGACCTATGACGGTAAGTTCTTCAAAGTACTCTGCTACCCACATAGGATTGGATAAGCGTGGTGAGAGAACAGTAATTATACATTTGGATTGACTTTCACAATACTGCTCTCAAAGGTTTTCCTGCTAAGAGTTTTATTCTTAGTTCGGTTTGATTTGAAGCTCAGTTTGAGACAAATGTCATCTCAAGGCGCTTTACAAGACAAACAGGACATACTCATACGCTTGAACATAACAAGTGTGCCACCCTCCCAATATCTTTAAACAACGCTAAGACAGACCAAGAAACATTTCGGACAAACTTTAGCTTCTTTATGCCTACGAGTTGAGACAGCTGTCTGTAAAGGTAAGAACCCAGCGACCGCTTGGTTTCATGCTGGTGAGTGTGCATCAATACATGCTTTAGGCGGCGGCTCCTACAAACCCTGTGCTGGAGCCTTTTTGCTTTACACCTGACTATAACACGTTCTGCTCTGATTAAAATAAGGTATACTAAAGACTTGGTTCTAACCATTTGAGCTACGTCTGGTTTCTGTTGCTGCTGCACGGGAGTCTGATGAAGAGCAAAGACAAACACACGAATGACTGAAACGAACGCAGCGCACTGGCTTTTGTTATGCCTAACTGCTAAAGCTATAGCTATAGCTAAAATGATAGCACACGCTTTACTTTTCATTAGAGCTAAGGTTTTGTAAGCTGGATTTTTATTAGAGCGAAACATCAAACTCCTAGTTCCTCAAGAGCAGCTGCAATTAAAAAAACTACACATTTCAAAGGCAAATGTTTTCTGAGTTCACTCTTTTTGCTTACTGACAACAAAAGCATGAACATATTTGAATGTATTTATTTAAAAAGGGACAGTACATATTACTGAAGGTGCACAGAGGACCATTTGGAAGCATTGTGGCCCTGCAGCAAGAAGGTCCTGGGTGCGAACCCCAGCCCCAGGGTCTCTTCTGCATGGAATTTGCTCGTTCTCTCCGGGTGCTCCGGCTTCATCCCACGGTGCAAAAACGTTTCTGTAAACGGGCATGGATGTTTGTCCTGTGTGTTGCCCTACGATGGCCTGGCCGCCCCTCACCCCATGACCGCTGGAGACGGGCACCAGATGAACGAGAGCATCTTTTCAGAGAAACCAAATGAATTTCAAGTGAGCGAAGAGACCAGAAGAGGATAGAACAGATTTAAATAAACTGGCAAAACCCCATGTGGCAAATCCAAGGCGATGACACAACCTAATGCTAATTGACGTGTGAAGCCCTGGTCTCTTTATTATTAAAGCATTTATTCCATAAAAGGATTGATAAATGAAACAGAGCTACTAAAAAGCGACACGTTGCTGATTTATTTCAGTTTCAGCAGTGTGAACTCGGAGCTAGCTCTTGGTGAAGGTGAACTGGTACAACTCTAGGTATAGAAACAAGAGAGAAACTGCTCCCCAGAGTGACCGGAGAATTACATTGTTGCCGTAATTGACTGCCCCGGTCCATCTCTCCGACATGTCTGCTGGAAGGAAATTGTCTTGTGAATTTGCTGAGCTGTGCATCAAGAAAAAAATCAACACATTGCTCATGTCATCAAATTCCCACTGCAGAGATAAAGAACTGGAGGTAATCTGTTCACACATGATTTAGCTCTCTGCAGCAGATTTTACATCGATCACCCGCGCAAATGTGTTGGGAATGCATGGGCTACGTAATAAGCTCTCTCCCATGCACACATATGGCCCAGAGTGACTTGGCTTTCAACCTTGAGCCCCTGAACTTGTCTTGAGGATGAATAATGGATCTGATTGGTCCTTTCCTGCCTAATGTATATGTCTGCTGAAGGCCCCGGTCCATAAGCCCGCAGAGAGTTAATTATTAACGCCTAGCTGCTGACGTTGGAGACGCCACATAGTGATTGTTCAATAGAAATTACACATAGAAACAGACCTGATGGTAGACATGCGGGGGCTGATCGTGAACTTATTCATCGAAGCCCAATCTGTAGCTTTAAATAGCCAAAGTTAACCAATAAAATAAGACAACAACATACTTTGGAGCCTTTCATATTTTCTTAGATCAGATGCCACGTTTGTCTTTCTTTATTGTTATTTGTGACCTGTTTTCTTCACCATGTGGTTTCTAATTTCCCCTTTAAAGTTTTTATGTCTGGTTTATGACTTGTCTCATTTGTTTGCGACACGTCTTGCTGCAAAAACAATTTCCTTCCTGCAACGCGAATCTAAGGTGTTAAAGGCTCTGGGGGAAACCGCCCTCATTTCCACCCTACATTTTTATCTTTATTTCAGTCAGTCAGTATTTCTTGTTGTCTTTCTGTCAGCCTTTTTTTTCTCTCTTTCCTTGCCTTATATGTGGCTGGTTGAATGGGAAGACATACCTGGACGGTCATGTTTACAGCCGTGACTAATCTTCCTGACCTGTGAGCAACAGAAGCTCCATGGGATCGTAGTTAATCTACAACCCAAAGTGACTCGCCCGCTGTTCTGCTGGACTCAGTAACTGCAGCAGTTTTTACAGACCGGTTTTTATTCTGCTAGTCAATAATAAACTTATTAAGCATTTGGATCGTCCTGTCCAAAGTCTAAAGCTAAATCTGACAGATGATATGCAGTTTTCACCTGAGGAGAACCAGAGATATCCTCATAGATCTGTGCTGCCCATAGCAGGGGTTGGCACATATTTGTACATATTTTATATTTATATTAGAATAGTTTGAACATGAAGATTTTTGTTGGTCAGCCATTCCCTTTTTAAGCATTTGTGTATTAGCCAATGAATTTGTGGCTAATACGCAAAAGCCAGAGGTTTGAATCAGTTTGTAGGAGACAAGGAGCTGTTATGAACAAAGATACATCAAATGTTGAGTCCTGAACTCAGCCGCAGTTGTCTTGGAAGACATCATATTATAATATTATTACCACTAATGCAGAAAACCAGAGCTGGCCTATAAAGACTGGACACGATAAGACATCAGAAGGTCTTTTCTGGTTTCTGGCACGGAGTTGCTGATTTGTTCTGATAATATGCAAAGTTTCCCACAGTGGGCGCTTGAGCCAAATGTCTTCCCAGGCAAAACAATTTACAAGCATTCAGTATTCTAAGTTTGAGAAAACCTTTCCTCAAACTGAGCCACTGTCTTCCATTGCTCACGATCTTGTACTGATTAGTAGGTCTGGCACGATAACAAATTTTGCTGGACGATACATTTTTCAAAAGATTATTGCGACAAATCATATTCATTTTCAACTAATATGATAAGGCCATAATAATGCTAGTCTATTCTCTTGATAGACCGGCTCAGACAGATTTAAGCGGGTGACAGCCGTCATTTGGCTTAAACCCAAAAAACTCCCACAATGCAGCAGTCGTGTTCATCTTTGACCCAAATTACATTTTCTTTCTGACTCGAGTTGCACTTGAGTTGCAAAAAAAAAAGCCTTTCAGACTTGTCTTAGACATGCTCTGTAAAAACTCGTTTCTTGATTTACACTTGTTTGTGACGCTCATCTTAAACTAAGTTTATTTCATGGAACCAGGATTTAGAGTGGAAAGACCAAAGCTTTGGTTTTATGCTGTTGGAAGGTCAGATAAGAAATGCCTTTATTGTCCCAAAATGGGGAAACTTGGGCAATGAAAACGCCTCCTTAAGATGTAGGGGCAGTGTTTGCATTTGATCAAAAGCACTGAGACATTAAAACGTTTTTATTTATTTATCGTCATTGCATTTAACAATGTCATCACATAGAACATGCTTCCTGGTGATGTGGAGTGCAATGTTTGACATTTATGCACCCAAATGGTTCCAGTTATGACCAATTAATTAAGATGCCCCATGAATAACCAACTACAATCCACTGTCTTCTTTGACGCCTCCATCCTTTTATTCCCACTTATGCCTTGTCACGGTCACTGGACATGTCCCTAGTTCAGCATAAACCAAAACGGACACACAAGGATAGACACCATGCAAAAATACACTTAAAAACGTGGACGTTTCACCAATGCGAGCTACAATACTTTCCCTGTGTTAGTCTTTGCTACCTGCATGCATCTGTAGTCTTGACTGGCCTTGAACCTGTTCGATGTTTATTGATTTTCCCATTTGCTGAGTTTTAATTGGTCCTGACCACAGTGCACCAGAAAAATCACAAATCGGCAGTCTTGAAGATTCTTCTGCATAGCTGCGTAGGCTCTCCTGTCTCTCCCCTGCACACTGACCCGTGTCAAAATCCAAATTGTTTTTCACTTAGCACGCGAACAGTCTCAATGTTATGTCTCCTATGTTACTAAATAGTGATAAAAGGAGAAAAGAATATCCCATTCACATGAAACTAGACATCACTACATGGAATAGCCTGATAAAAACCTTGCGCCGGATTAGTGAGTCCATGTGAATCAAACATGTGCATCTGTTGGTTTCTACTTACAAGTATGTAAAAGTGTTTTGAATTAATTCAGAAAGATTTCCCACTTAACATCTTATGAGATTTTGCTAGTGATATTTTACCATTAGAGCCATTTATTCAAACTTCCTTTTGCTGATTCGATCAAATCTCAGTCATTAGTGGGCATAGGTCCTGGAATTTGTATAAGCATTTCCTATTTTATCCCTATTAGTTATTCTATAAAGTTTTATATGGTGAGTATGACTGGAATAGTGCTATGTAAGACTGTTATGGCTTGTATGTCATGAGCAAAATGGCCTTGACAACATGTTTTAGGTTTGATGCTGAAATCATATCTACTTGTATTGTCCTGATAGTTGGGATCTGTAGCTGCAGGCCTGCATGGCAGATCAACAGTGGCTAAAAATTATGCATTGCTGTTTGAATCATAATATTATGTCTTTTTTTTTTCTTTTTTGGACAATTACAAACTTTGATCAAGTTTAAATAACATTGTTTGTCCTCGTTTTGCATTTTTATCATGTCTTTTTTGTGTGTGGAAATTCTGCTGTTTTATAACTTCTTAGTAAATGCTGTATATCTGTGGATGACAGAAACACAGGGTGCTGGGCCAAAATTCACTCAGCAGCGAGGTGTGTTGGCATCTGAGCCTCACTTCCAAGAATTTGCTAAAAGGGTTTTCAAAGATTAAAAGAATCATTAGCTTTAGGGAATCTGCAGTAGAAAGCATAAAACCTGGATGCCTGCAGAAAAAAGGCAACAAATACAAATTAAGAAACAAAGGTCAGAGGACCAAAAAGAGAGAGTATGTGTGCAAAATAAAATAAAAGGTAAGAGTAAAGGTAACAAAAGTCTTGTATGACTTAATGCAGACAGAACGAAGATAACTGTGAAGGGAAAGTTCTTTCATGACCGGCGGGTGAAAATAAACCGTATACAAGGACAGGGAGCAGAGTAACGAAGTGTTTACAAGGTTGGGTGGTGAAGTGCTGGCCTGGCATTCATGCCAAGCAGGCTTCGAGCCCTGTGCCAAGGCCGGAAAACAAGACGGGCTTTACCCGCCTTGGGCACTGGCAGTCCGCGATGAGGCCCAGACAGACTGGTCTCACCCAAGAGAGCAGGAGGCTTTCTTCACTGGTTAATGAGGGTTAGGCATAGGGCTCAACAGTATATTGCAAAAGATACTTGGAAGTACTTGTCCCACCCCCTTGATTGTTTTATGTCCCTCCCCTTTATAGCATGAAAAGATCTAGGAAATACCTAGCCCCACACATGGAAGTGCATCATCAAGATTCAAAGATTCTTTATTTTAAAAGGTACAGATAGGTAGGTAGGTAAGTTTATTTATATAGTACAGGGTACTATATAAATAAACATATAGTACAGGTACAGGGAAAGACTGACGAGGCATTTACTGTAAGGCCACTCCTCAACCTGATTAGGGCTGCTTTGTTCTCTCCAATACTTAGACTTAGACACACTTTATTGTCATTTTGTATGCACATTCTTTTGTAAGAATGTAACAATGCAAAAAAAAGTGTGCAGAAGGATGTTATTCAATGTTGGCAGTGCAAAATGATAATGGTGCAAAAATACAGTAACGTTTAAACTTTAGCCAGTAACATATACACTAAAAGGGTATTGGGACATGGTAAGAGATTATAAAGACTAAACTATAAAAGGTAGTTAGGGAAAGGTTTATTAGCTGCTGATGGTGCATTATGTTCTTGAAGCCAACCAGAAGACTTCTGACCATCCATGTTCTGGCCAGTTTTAAATACCATGCTACACTCTTGCTCTGATGGGAAGGGGGGGCAAGAGATGTAAAATATCAAAATGCCATTTCCATTCATTACAATTTCCCCTTTTAATTATGATAGAAATTTAAAGACCTCCTAACTCTGGTCTCAGTTCTGCTCACGTTTTGTTCAGTCTCAGAAGCCGAGCATGAAATATAGGGTACAGCTGTCGAGCAAAACAGATGGCATGACATCAATACTCTGTGGTAAACATCAACCGAATAGACATTCTTTCCCACCAATGAACGACAAGCCCTGATGGCGCGTTTTACGGCTTCGTCTCTCTACGGACCCATCGGCCTTCCGACAGGAGACGAGCTGAAACAGAAAGAGAGCGTTCCCTGAGAAATGACACAAAGCAGGAATCACACCCATGCAGCACGGGCGAACAGCTGTGCTAGCGGTAGCTCAGACTGATAAAACGAAAAACAAAATTTGCTTTACGCTGTCCAGCCATCCTTCGCCACCCACCCACTAAGAGCTATAATGTAAAAACGCCCCGCTGACATGATCGGCCCTGTGAGCACAACTGCCTCTGCTGCTTTTTTACCTCTAACAGAACCGGTAGTCGTCCATTTGCCACCCCTAGGCGAAAGGAAAACAAAACTGAAATGACATGAGCCGTCGAAGACGTCCCGCTGGGATGGACTTTGATGCTTGCATCAGCTGTGTCTTTTGCTGTCTTTAAGGCAAACCTCCTAACTTGCCAAAAATAAGAGGAATGTTTAGCTTTGCTTGCAGTTTTTTTAGCCCAAGTTCTTAAAAAAAATGTAATTCTGTGTTCAGCCTTTTGATCATTCTGCTGGGAATGAGCCCTCTGGGAAAGAGCTGTTTTCCAGAGAGAACAGCAGGTATTCTATTTTTTGTTCTTATTGTTGCTTGTTTTTGATTTGTGTTAGAACACAACATGGTAAGTACATGAGTCACTCCCCCCCCCCGACCTACAAGGGTCTATATTTGCAAGTAAACATGGCTGTGTGGAGCTGTTTGCATGGTGGCTCACTGGCCTTTTTTTTCTTTCTGTTTTTCTAATACTGAACCACACATTCGTCCCAAGGGGGCTGTAAAGAGGCGGTCACTCTGCCATTTCTGAGGCTCACAATTTGCGTCTTATAAATGTATACACATATATTATTTTTATGGAAATAATATGGATAAATGAGGCAGAAAAACACGAGGAACATGTTAGACCCGTGGTTTCCTGCTCCTCTACTGAAAGGCGTTCAGCAATATTAATATCTAAAAAGCATAGCAATGCACCTAATTTTAACACTAACCACTTATATTGCAAACAGCACTATAAAGCAGAGAAGACCACACCTGTGCCATATAAAACGGAATTTGTTTTATTACCTTTCCAGAAATGTTCTGTTTCAAAGTGAGTAGTAAGCTATTATGACCAGGTTGTGAAAATCTGAAAACACTTATGCTTCAGAACACATTTTATTTTAGTATCATTTAAACCTGATATGAGGAAGTGGGAAAAAGTGCTCCAGAGTACAAAAACGAAAACAGAAAAACTCACATCTTTATGTGGGATGTGTTGCTTTCAGGCTTTTTCACTTAATTTGCTAGCTGAAAGGAGCAATAAGCAAAATTTCATTATTTCAGATAGAATTAAAAAAAATTGTGAAGAACTAAAGGTGTCTTTTTAGATGGACTATGGTGAAACATCCCATGCCATCTCTCTGTGTTGTTCTCCAATCTTTTGTTGACATAGCCGGGCCGGCCGTGCGTACACGTATGTGCACGTGAACAGCTGCCCATAAAATGCCACCACCAGGCACAAAATGGCAGAGAGCACGGCCATCGGATCAAACGCTCTCTCGTTAACAGCATTATAAAGTTATGAGTTACTTACTTCTTCACTTGACGTGCTCCTCTGAAAGGTGATGCTGTTTTGCTGTGTTTTTATCCTTTGCAAAGAGGAAATGGGTGCCTAATGCAGAGATAGAGAGAGGCGTGGCTTGATACACGGCTTGTTTTGGTCTACAGATGGTGCTCAAGCGCCACCTAGTGGTGAAATATAGTTTATTGCTCCTTTAAGCTTTTATTTTTTTATTGTTTAACGATGGTTTACTGTCCATCTTATATGCTAGGGTGTTGAGGGAATACCTCCTTAATGCTTCAGGGATTTTGGAAATCAAGACCCTATAGTTCATTGTACTATCGCTAGTTGATAATTGGCTTACATGCCACCTATTTGTAAACTATGAGAGGAACTGGGCTCACGGTTGTTGGTAGTTTTGAGTGAGCTGAAGCCCATTTTTGGATCTTGTGTCTTTTTTTTTACTTTGCTCCCAGGTGATAGGCCATTAATATGCAACCTTATGTTGTTGATCAGGACCCACTGGAGCTTGGATGTTGCTCCTTTAACAGCCAATTTTGTGATTCTGCTCTGTTTTGTTTTACATCCTTGCAGAGTTCATTTCCCCTTCTCATTTTTTTTTTCTGCTTGTTTGTTCAGAAACGGAACCAACAAATAAAGCATATACTTTACCTCGCTTATGTGTTATTCTCACATTTAGCAAAATTGTTCTACTATGCTGGTATGCATTTAATAATTGCCTTTTCTGGTTTTGTTTTTAAACAGTATTTATATTGTGCACTGCATGCAGATGTTTGTCCTTTACATTTATATGGCTTACTTAAAGGGGCAGTGTGTAACTAATTTGGCTTTTAGTTAGCAAACATCAAATATTGCTTTTATAAAAACATATTCTGGCAAAGTGTGATAACCTCACATGAAAAATGATGGCATTCTCATAACTTAGAAGTTTGTAAATACACAGGTGTCGGGCACCCAGTATGAGGCAACATGTAGTGTCACTATTTCTGATTCCAGTAGCTGAAAGGGGCCAAACAGATGCGTAAAGCCTAACTGTCTCCTATATGAGGACGTGCTGTCGCTGGAGGAGGAACAAGCAAAGACGACAGTAGATCATTCTATTAGCTGTTTTCTGTTGAAATGGAGGACCATTCATACTGTTTGCCCAGCGAGAGGGAAGAGAAAGTAAACAAGAAAGGTTATAATAACCGGGAGAAATGAGAGTCTATATCGTCTATTATTACCAGCTAGAGACAATTCATGAGGGAGCGGGGATTTAAAACAGATGCGAGGTTGCAGCTATCTGCTGGACAGCAGGTAAGTTAATTCAATATAACAGTGAAGTTTATTTTTGCCATTATGTTACAAACAGGGCAGTCACGGTCCACCCGGCATGTAGAGATGGCTTGATTTTTCGTCTCCCTCTATATGTGTATGTGTGTGCGGGAAGTGGCGGAGGGATATCAGTCGTTCACTGTCTGTAGTGCATCAGCAAGATCTGGTCTCTTTACTGGTGCTTATAGTCAAATTTTTTTAGACCCCAAATAAGCGACTGCACGTTCTGAGACAAGCTCCAAAAAACAAGACTCACGGAATTTACAAGCGACCTTTGAAACAAACAAGCGGACTAGGCAGCAATGCTAAAAAACGTTCCACACAATAACCGTAGCTATTAGCTATTAGCGGTAGCTAATACATGGAGGACATGTTGACATTGTCACATTTATGATACTCCATGGCTTCTGTAGTAATGACGCGCTTAATGGCGAGGTCGTTTGTAATAAATTTAGCAAAATCTTATACACTGGGGCTATAAATTAGGAATTTACTGTAAAATTCATCAAAATTATTCTCATTTTCAGAATCAGAAATACTTTCATAATCCCAGAGGGAAATTAAAGAATTTTGTCACTTGTGATGGAAGTAACATTCCCTTTAAAATAATTGGACCTCTCCATCAACAATGTCTTAGTTAAGCTTTTCTCCTTTTAAAATTAGAGGTACGGTGCGGAACTACTTTGTTGCAGTGTATAGCCTGTGTTTACTTCCTGGTTCCTGAGCCAATCACATGAAGGTTCCCAGGGTTCCCAAAACAGAGTGCAGCATTTGGTATTCTATCTTGGCAAAAAAGCAGCAGCCTGCAAACATGGAAGCCTGTAAGAGAAGCGGACCAGAAATAGGACAGAATACAAGACCTTGTACTTGTCCTGTGTGAGCAAAAATTCAGTGAGTCCCATGGTTGGGCACCATATCATCATTCATGGTAGTGTTTATGGATAGAATTGAGAGTAAGTTTGCTTTCTGGTGCTCTTTTGGCAGCTTTTAACATGCTGCTGCCCTGTGCCCGAATACTTTCCCCCATCACTCTGAACTTCTAATCTGGAAATAAAAATATAACCTCAGGTGCAATATTATTAGCCGCGTTTTTTTTTTTTTTTTTGCATGCAAGGCCATTTTGAAGCAAAGTGATTATGGCTGTCATACAAGAAACAGCGATTTCCATTACATCTGCCCCTCCGTTAGCACTATTAGCAGGAAAAGTTGATGTATTTTTCCCTTTTCTTTAAAATATCGACTTCAGTCTTCTAAAATTAACTCAGATAATGATTAAGTGCCAGGACAAAATACAGTGAAAAGGAGTAATCAATATAAAGTTTTCAGCTAATAAAGCTCTTTACAGGGAATTAATGGAATTTCTTATTTTGTTTGATATAATCTGGTCGCTCTGCACAGTGACTTAAAGGCTAAAGCTGGAGAGTTTGCAAAAGACGATATACATAGAACCTCTCTATTTTCCCTTTCATTTATTAGACCTCACAAAGTTCACATCATGCTCTTGGTGTTTGTTTTAGGATAGACTCATGCTGGCTGCCAACATCATCGTCCTACATTAACAGAACTGTAAATCAGATTGAATCAGTTTTGATAATGACAGGATCAACCCTTATGAGTCAATGTCTATTTATGTTTTTAAAACTTTGTGTTCTTTCACTGATCCCTTTCCATGTTTATTTGTGATCCTTTGAGTTTACTGTAATTCAGTTGCTATTTTACTTTTGATTTCAATCCTTTAAAGTCATACTTCTGGTTGGATCTTATATATATATATATATATATATATATATATATATATATAGCTCATATTCTGGTTGTTTTTTGAGATAAACTCAAATCCTTATTACGGGCGAGCTGGTTGAAATCTTTGATGTGACTTATGAAACGCAGCGTTCAGATCAAAAGCAAGTCTAGACGCTTTGTCGCATTAGGGGCCAATTGAAGATAATGAGCATTCACTACTTCACAAAAACATCACAATCAGGTCTTTATGTCAACCTTAAAAATCCAGCTTCTTATGGATTTTTCCTCTATTCCTTTCGGATTTGATTTGACTGTTTTGCATCTGTTCTGGACAACGTTGTGGCTCCTCAACAATGGCTGCTTTTCATATTGCGGCTCATTAGTACAGTGTAATTACAACGCGATCCATCTCACTGCACTTCCTTATTGTGGCCTCCATCCCTCAGCTTTCTGCTAATGGGCTCTTACAGGGGCTACGTGTATGTTTTATGTGAGAGTTTTTGGAGCTGCGGCGTGAACAGAACAGATTAGCACTCAAACTCAACTCCCTCGTTTTTGCATTCCGTCGTTAGGCTTCCTGTTAATTACCGACCTGGTAAAGGATTTAATACTTCTCACATAATTATTTGTGGATTAAAACATGGCTTAATGTGATTATGTGAATCGATGATGATGCATTGTTTAGCGAGACTCTCGAATTTATTGCATTTCCCGGTCGATTGTTTGTTCATTAGGTCAGAATTGGAATTGATGGATCTTGCATTCAAGTACCAAGTCTTTTCATGTTATTTATTCTGATATTAACAACGCACACGTTTGCTGGCAACCGTGGTGAAGATGTGTTAAAAGCTCTGCAAGAAATTTGTCTTTAATTGCCACAGCGTAATCGTACACAGACTTTTTTTGGGGCTTTTAATTTGATTACAATTATTCAGTTCTGGCTGGTGTGGTATCCCTGCTCTCAGTAGCGTGTACAAACCCCTTTAGGTAATTAGATAGCATTTAATCTTCTCCTATAACAAGGTTGAAGCATACAGAGCCAGGAATCTTAGACACTCTGTAGCCCAGTGTCCTCTCCTGTTCTCTCTTTTATCCGGCTCAACCACAGGTTGTGTTTTTTTTTATTTAATAGGATTCACGTCTGGCTGGTGAGTTGGCCATAGAAGGAGGCTGATTTTGTGTTTGATGAACCAGTTCTGCGTTGATTCGTCTTTATGCCTTGTGTCATAATCCTGCTGAAATGGCCGGTTGTGACCACAGTTGAGGGTTGGGCTGTAGATAGACCACTAAAATGAGAGCTTGGCTTTTTTGGCTTACACAACAGATTGGACCAGTGCTGCATTACTGCAGAAGAGGCTCCAATCGGTTTCTCCCATTCCATCCTCCCATCGTGTGTCAAGACACCAAAGTACTTAAAGTCCTCCACATTAGGCAGAAAACGATTCGCAGCACGGAGGGAGCGTCCACCTTTTGTTGAGGAGATTGTCCTCAGGTGACGTGGAGCTTATTCTCATCTTGGCTTCTTCACACTCAGCTGCAAACGGTTCCGGTGCAGGCTAGAAGTCTTAACGTCGGTGTTCCTGAATCTGTTCTTGCATTGTGGACACAGTTTCCTTGCAGGTCTTCATTGAACAACTGCAGTTTCCTCTGAAAGGAGCGAACGGCTGTCATCAGCTCGCAGGTTGAAATGTCCTTGCCCTGTAGTCTCAAACGTAGTTCAATCAAATGTGAAGCGATATTAACTAAAAAGACCCAAAAGTGGGATAACCCTGCTCTTAGGCTTTGCCAGAGAAAAATGCAACTTCCTCCTTAATTGTGGTCGTCTCAACTACTTTTGTCGGCTCTGTTCCTCTTTCTGTTAACATCTCCTTAACGGCCCGATAGATATCCTCTCCTCTTGTCCTGGTCTGAAGAGGAGTGACACCAACCAGGTCTTCACAGAATACATCCTGGTTTGCTGAAAAACATAAATTAACAGCTGAGCATAGTCACACATGGTGCTTCGAGCGTGGCTTCATCTAACGGCACGTCCTGAGTCAATATTTCACTCTTTTCTTCTTGTAGCAGATGATGCCAACAGGGGTATTTGCTTCATCTTATGACAGCTCTTGTTTTTGTTTTCCTTCAAGTAGTGCCTCAGCTACTGCACTCATGCGTCCTTTGACAACCCGTCCCTCAGTAAATGCCTTTTTGTGTTGACCCAAAATCCGAGGGAGCGTTCATGAAGGAACATTCATAAGCACTTTGTTGGGTAGTGAAGGTGTGGCTCAGGATCCCAGTGGACTGGTCCTACCGGGCTCTCAGACTACTCATTTTGTGCTCTTACTTCAGATTTGACAGGGTATGCGTGTTCAAAACTTTTGTGTCTTTCTGTTTCTCTGTCTCACCCAACTTTCTCTGGCTCAATCGTGTGCATTTCTCCCCTTCCTTTGCACAGTTGTTATTGTTACCCTCCCTTTCTTCGTCTGGTCTGTCTTTCTTCGTCTCAAAATTGTTTTGTGTACAAGCGATGCTCTTCCGTTCTTTCTCGCGTCTTTTTGGGTGCCACTTGGCTTCCTTCTCATCTGACTTCACTGCACTTGTTGTAGCCTCAGTATTTACCGCCAGGGATAGACGGACTTGTTTGGCTGAGAGGTGTCACGTGGGAGTGGCCTAACAGCCATGCAATTGGTCTGTTCGTTTCCTTATACTCTAAGACACTACCGTAAAGACTACAAAAGCTGCACAGGTTAAAATAATAACAGATGCTTATTAACGACCTCTACCCTCGAGTAAGAGTATTGGAAGAGGGGGCTCTTCTTTTTAGATTTGACCAGTTTATCTCTTTGGCCTAGAATCTGATCAGCATTTTAATCTACTGTCTGATCGTTACAGTTATGTGCTTAACTTCAGAATAAACCCCAAACATACCAGAGCATTATATATTCACTTACCGATAACAATATATCTAGTGTTTTTTTTCCACCATACCTTCCTACCTCTTTTTTCGGCTCTTATGTCTATAAATTCTCGTTTTCTGTTATGACCTAATCGTCTGCTCAGGGGGAAAGGTGGCTAGTGGTAAATTGGGTCATCCCGCTCCTATAGTTGGGGGGGGGGGGGTAAAAGACGAAGACTCGCTCTGTAGAGTAGCACGGTTTGATGCCTGAGGCACCAACATGACAGCAAAGCAAAGCTGATGGACTTAAAGGGACAATCTAGAACCTCGCGAGCCGATATTTGCATAAGCGCAGTGAGGACACCCTGAAAACGCACGAAATTAATGGAACAAGGAGAGTAAAAATAAATTACATTTGGGGACGTTTCTCCATCACAGTTGGCTCCTGTCACAGTTGAGAAACCCAGCGAGCGGATGGGTCTTGTGCGGGACTGATTGAACATATGGAGCTAAAACTGAATTGCGTTTTCTTCTTGACTAGAAGATTGTTTCAAATCTGAGAGACATGAAAGCAAAACGAGGGGGGAAATAAGAAAACCCTGGCCTCGTTTTCTTTGAACTAGTGCAGCTCTGACAGATATGATTTGTAGCTATGAACCAGACTCCCCGCTAAGATTCAGGCTCCATTGTGCTTTGAAAACAGCGTGCACATCTCTTGCACTTCACTTAAAATTTGTTCTTTATATGCAATCCACAAATTAAGGATCTATGTATAGTTGTCTTTTCAGTTCTGTTGCACACTGTGAAGTGAAAAGGGCTTTTTTAAATTTTTTGACAGTGTCTCTATAACGTCTCAATGATTTTAAATCCCCATAGGCAATATTTATATGTGGAAAACTTCAAGAAAAGATGAAGAAATTGGGGTTTTAGCTAGGTAGCATTAAAAAGTGTTCGAACTTCTGAGCCACTTCCCTGGATAGAGTTTTTCCCCCCCAGTTTTCGGCATATCAGTGAGGTGAAGGCTTAGATGCTGATTGGGCTGCTTTTTGCTTTAATATACATTTAGTTGTAGTTTTTTAGATGTGTTTGAGATCAGTTGCTCTGTGGCGTCACACAGTTTTATTCAAGTTTCAAGTGTCGAATTAGACTCTAGAATACCTTTTCAGAAAAGGGGTTTCCAACACAGTCTTGAAATTCTCTAAAAAAAAAAAAAAAAAAAAGATTTGAATATTTGTCTTTGGGTTATTTGATTTGATGTCTGGATAATTATGGAATAAATTAGGAAGAAAGTTATCCATCCATCCATCGTCCCCATTCATTTTAGTCTAGAGAAGGAATTTATGGTGATTCTTCTTTTTTTTTTTCTTTTTTTATGTTTCAGGCTTGGCCTACAAATGACTTCCAACTCTAAAATTTTTCATTTGTGAAAGTATAGCATGTTCATATAATAATATTTAGAAATTGAAACCCTGAATGCACATGAGCTTATGACTGATTGACTGTAATTTTCAAGTTCTGCAGGAGCAAAAAAAGCCCAAATAATCAAACCATCCTTCACCATGCCCGGGAGTGGAGATTTTGTGTTTATGCAGATATGCTGTGTTTAGTTTTCTTTCTTTCTTTTTTTCTTGCTATAGTGCTCCGCTTGATATGTATGCAAAAAAAAAAACCTTATTGGATATTACTTTGGGATTATTTGAAATTCAATGGACACAGAAACTGAAAGGTAAAAGAGAGAGAAAGGAAGAGAAAAAGATAAGGCAAAACGTTGAAAGGGATGAAAGGTGACAAAAATAGAGCAAAAAGAGAATGCAAGATAATATCCTCAGAATCTGCTTCTACACCTGCAGAAAGAGATATAGAAAAAACAGTCAAACAAAAAGGAAAAGTATGAAAAGTACAAACTACCAACACTTTTGGTAACATCACTGAAAAATACATAGTATTGTTTAATACATTAGTTCCCAAACTGCATGGGGAGTATAGTAGAAATGGATTGGAAGATGTACCAATTTTTTTGGCATCATTGTATTCAATTACACAGTACAATGGACAGTTAAACTGAAAACACTTTAAAAGTGGTAGCTTTGTGATTTAGAGACAATTGCAGTTTATTTTAGTGTTATATGTTTTGGCTTTCTTTGTTCAACTGTCGAAAAGATTGGTTGGAAGGGGGGCAAAATTTTCTTTTAAATCACAGTGGGGCCCACTAATAAAAGTTAGGGATCCACTGGTTTAATACAAGGTGTATTTTGTGACAGTCAAAGCTAATTATAGGGTTTGTCTGTATAGAAGTGTGTCTGTAAGCACCTGTGGGTGTTTGAGAGTGTGCTTGTGCATGTAAGGTTTGTCCATTAGAAAAATGCTCAATCATGGTTTTGAGGAGCCAAAAGATTAAATTACCAAACCCAGCCAGTTCATTATCTGGGCATGAAATTAAAGATGTTTTCCTTCTTTTCTTTTTTTTAACGACTACAGAACTGAAGTATAATAAAGATTATTATATAATTCAGCGTTAGAATTTTTACTCTGCGATTCCATAGTTTGTATTTTACTTCAAAAACCATCTAAATATTCAAAGAATAAATCTTTATTGTCTCTGCCTCCTTCACTGCTGTCCAGGTAACTACTATGGGACCCCCAAGCCCCCGGCAGAGCCTAGCCCCGTGCAGCCAGACTTGGTGGACCAGGTTCTGTTCGATGAAGAATTTGACACGGAGGTCCAGCGGAAACGTACGACCTCGTTCAGTAAGATGGATAGAATGGACAGCACGGCTCCAGAGGAGGAGGAGGAAGAAGAGAGGCCCCCTATGGTTAATGGTGTGGGAGGTGAGAAACTCATCTGTCTTGTATTATTTGACGGCTGACATGGCCTAATTTACTGGAGCTGGGCTTGTTTTCTAAAAATGACAACCTTTTCGTCTTGTTTATTATAATTTCTCTTTACAAATAAACCAACTTGTTTTCATTTGCTGTTACCATGCAAGGTCAGCTAATCACATCCATGCTAAACGGGTTGTGTAGCCAAAACACTTCTGTGGGCAACCAAGGCAATCTCTCGGAGTTAGTTAGAGATTGACAGCGTCTTTTTTCCAAGGATGTCCTTATATGGTATAAATAATGATTAGAGATTTGTCCTTCGTCTGAAATTGGTGAATGTTTCAAAGTGCTTTGTATAAAGAAATCTAAAAATGTAAAACACTGTGCTAACATTTCACAAAGTATAAAGCCTTATGCCGTAGTTTTTGCTTTAGTGGACTGATTGATGTGGTATTTCGCCTTCTCTAATCCCAAGGAGGTCCTAATGCAAAAAAGCTTTGAGAATCTCACAAATAAAGCTTTAACTGTGTTTTAAGAAACTTTGCCCTGTCTAAAACTACCAACTTCTACTTTTACAAGTCTTAGAATTGTCCAGACTCATTGAAAACTCTATAATAACTATTGAGTTTAGTGTTATCAGGAAGATTCAAAGCGGAGGACTTTAGAGACGATAACAACTCGTGGTTGCACTGTTGCTGTGTTTTCAAAGGGAATTACAAATCTGTGTGTCGTCTGTCGCTCTGCTGCTGTTTCTTTTTCTTACCGAGGACCTGAATGCTTACAGATAACAATCTAATAGCGGTCGGAGATCTTTTCTCTGCTGCCGTAATAGTGTCGGAGCCCAGGCTGTGGATGTCTCTACTAGCCAAATCTGGCTCCATCCATCCATCATCCTCCACTTATCTGAGATTTGGTCTAAGGAGGAACAGGTCCGAGAGAAAACCCCAAACGTTCCTCTCGCTACCAACACTTTTCAGCTAATTGTTGAAAATCCCAAGATGTTCACAGGCCAGAAGGGGAACAGCCCCTCTAGGGCAGATTCTGTGGCCGCCCCAGGGTCTTCTCCCAATCAGAAGAGTCCAGAAAACCTTCGGGAAACATCCTGTTTAGATGCCCTAATCACCTCAGCTGACTCTTTTTGTTGTGGAGGAACATCAGTTTTCCCCTGGAAAATATGGCTCCACGCTTACAGATAGGAACCCTCGTTCTTTTCGGTGACCCTAGACAAGGGTTGGGACGTAGGCAATAGCCAAATAATTACTTCATTTCATACTTCAAAGTAGATTCCATCCTACAGTACATATAACAAATATGAAGTATGACTCACACTAACTTTCCTATCTTGCGGCTTATAATAAAAGCTTACATTTCTTTTGTCAAACTCGCATAATGGCAGCAACTGGATGGAGCTTGATCAGCCAGACTTCCGTTTAATAAGAACGATTGGAGCAATTTAATATAGCAAGATCCCATTACACCCCCTTGTAAAGAAGTTAAAACAAGTTAAAGCTCGGCGCGTCTTGATGCCACTGTGACAGCCAGCTGAGAATAGGCCATCAGAAGTAGATTAATGGATCTTAGAGCTCTGAAAACCATCTACATGACGACATGTGGACGGTTCGGAGCCCACAAATAGTCTCGCAATGCCTCGAAGGCAGTTTTGTAATGCCCAGCATTACCGCGAGTCCCATTTTTCTTTTTTGTGTAGCGCTTTAGCATTCATGTCAGTTTTATGAGGCTCACATTGTCAGTGATTCTCTTTATGTTTCTCCACAAGGGCCTACATGTGCTGTAACCTACAGCGAGCATTTGCATCAAGTTCAGTTTAAGGGGGAAAAAAATAACCAAACTAAACTCTTAATAGCGCAGAAGAATCTCCCACGATTCCGCAATAGATGCAAGGCCCCGGCTTCGGCGCAAAAAAAGGTTCTCGACTTCCTGCGGTCGACAGCCGTCGCTTTCTGCTCCGTGCCATTCACTCAGTCCTGCCAAACAGAATGAGCATTCAATGTCACGTTAAAGCAAGGTCACACGGAGCCAGATGGAAACCCGAGATAAGACCCTCTTGCATGCAGACTAGGCAAATGCACACACCCAAGCGCACACAAAGCAGCAGTGTGATACTAACAGAGCGGTGATGTGGCGCTCCTGGCCGGGGCTGAGCCGAAGCGTTCTCTGCCCTTGCCTCGGAGGCAGTACATCCTTGCTGACATGCAAATCCTATGGCAGTGGCTTCGCTTTTCTTCCTCTTCCCGTGTACTCCCCGTGTCTCCCTCTCTCGCTTTCTCTCTCCCTCTCCAACCCCTATAACTCCTGTTGATGTGAGCGTCCACGCAGCGTTCAGGGGGAAAGCAGTCCGAGCGGCGGCAGCAGCGGCAACAGGGAGACATGCAAGGAGCCCAGACGAGCTCCAATGGCGCCACAATCTCACCTCCTATCTCTTTCTCCTTCTATCACCTCCCACACCCTTACTCCCATCCCATCCCTATCGCCGTCTCCGTGCCCGTGTCCCTGTCTTCTTGTCGGGATGCAGAGCACAAGGACAAGCCAGATTGGAGGAAGACGGTGCCCAGCTACAACCAGGCAGCGGGAGCCATGGACATGCATGCGTGGCGCACTCTGGATGAAAGTCAGGAGCCTTTGCCTAAAAACTGGGAGATGGCCTACACGGAAACCGGGATGGTCTATTTCATAGAGTAAGTAGCCTTTCTGCTGACCCTTGTCTTCCTTGGTTTTATTACACCTCTACGCTTATCCGTGCTATCACTACTTCCTGTTCTCCTGGTTTTTTCCTTCACCTCCGTGTCGGCCATTGCTGAAAGTTCTGGAAACGGGTCCTTACCACAGCCTTCCTCTTTCCCAGGCATGGCGCAGTGTTGGCTTTTCAGGTGTACCAGTTTTAAAAGTTAGTTTCAAAGTTATTAACATATTTCCTGTGTAACGTTGGAGCGATTTAAAATCTGCTTTAATGAGCTGTCGCCCAGCCTGGAGATAATTCAGGCGGCATTTCCACTCCCATTTAACTAGTTCAAGCTGTGAATGATGGCCTGAAGTGGTGAAAGCCCCTGAGGTTTTCTGTGTATATTTTCCCAATATTTAAGATTTTGTTCCAATCATAATTGAACAGAGACAGCCACGGTTTGACCAACAGACCGTACGAACACCGGACGACGATCTACGTTTCTCTTATGGTTATTTCCTGTCTTTTTCAATCCTTTTCTATTCAACCCAGGAAAATCTGATGACCATCCAAAATTTGCCTAAACAAATATGTAACAGTCAGGCAAATCTACTTAGCCCCCACATCCTTTCAGCCATATTTAGACATCAAAAGACATCTTTTCTTGTTGTTTTTATTTTTAGTTTTGGCAACAGTGGTCGTTAATCATCAGTAGCTCCACAGAGAGACGGGCAGATGGAGAAGGGGAAGACCTGCAGTAAATTTCCCAGGGCCTTAAGCTGAACCTGAGAATTCCACATTGAGGACTATACCCTTTATATATATATATATATATATATATATATATATATATATATATATATATATATATATATATATATATATATATATATATATATATATATATATATATATATATAAAGGGCCTTCTCTACCACTGAGCCACTCTGCGCCCACAGAGTAGCAAGTGATGTTTAATGCTATCTGCAGGTGTTGATGGTGTTATTTTATCAAGTCCTGATATACCACAGCCTTCTACCTGTAAGCTTTAAATTCACATTTCCCTGTGCTGACAAGCTATCGGGAGAAGCTGACTTTACGTTCCTTCACACCTCAGCAACGTATCCGGCTGATCACCTCCACGCCACCCTGAATACATATAATAATTCATGCATAAGGAGCCCCAACTAAGTATTTGGTGCATCCACTGAACACTTCATGCATATATCTGACTAGTTTGAACCATCTGTCTGCTTTGTATGAGGCCCTAAAATGGGTAAATCGTCCCCAAAAAATGCTTATCATGTTGGAAAAATTGGATGTAATTTTTGTTTTTTGTTTCTGGTCAAATATTTTTCAAGATTTTCTCAGGTGATTCTGTCCATATTTATGTTTAGCCTATAAATTGTGTTCTAAATGTAACTTTTTTTTTTTTAGACCAAACATCACGTTCAAATTTATTCGCAACAAAGACGCTAAAGGTCAGGGTTCACTGGGCTTTGATGGATCCTAGCAGGTTTTCTACCACATCTCTATATCCTGCCATCTCTCGTTGTGAACCACTGTTTCTGTCTGTTGAAGGGGAAGGTTACGCCATTTCTGATGTCTTTTCAACAAAATTCTACTTGGTTGCAGGAGGGAAAATGTATTTAATTTCAGGACAAAAATGTTTTAATTTTAAGGTAAAAATATGGACTACAACAAAATACAAAAGTTAGCATTTCTCAGTGAACTACCCTAGCTCAAGGTTCGTATCAAGGCACATGCCTGGCTATTTAAGCAAACGTTAGCTTATCAAGTTAACAATACAGCTATAAAAAGCATAGAATGACAGAATAGGATTTATCTGCACAATGAGTATTTCTGTTTTAATACTACAATCATATTTAATGTGTCTGTGCGTGCAATCTCACCTTTAATTCCCAGATTTCTCTCTTCTTTGCATCAGTAATAAAATAATAGGAAAAGCAACAGTTGAAAATAGCAAAAATAACATTTTCCAGATGTGTTGTTAGTTCTGTTTTTTCGTTTAATAAACACAGATGTACCATAATACAATAAAATACAATAAAACCATTTAATTTTTCCCTCAGTGCTTTCCTTTTTGCACTCCATCTCGCTAGCTTGGTGCAGAGCTGTTCGGGCCGTTTGAACTCTCAGCGATGGCAGCTACATTTTTCACAATTACACGTTTTTTTTTTTTCCTCCCCTGCGTTTCCCCTGCGTTTGATGCGGAGTTTGCTGGCTGGCACTGAAAAGCGGCAGGCCGGCATTGTTTACCAGGCCCGTTAGAGTGGCGAGCGGTCAATGCCGAGGCTCGGAGAGAGCCAGGTGCTCCTGTTTGCTGCTAAATCAATAGCTCATTCTGCCAGTGAGAGAAACAACAGGCTAAATGGGGCTCGCCACCCTTGACCTGCTCTCTCCTTTCTGCTCTTTATGATCTCTGCAACGGCTCAGTCTTTTCCTTTTCTTCTCTCTCGACTCTTTCTTTCTCTGCTTTGTGCTTCATTGTTAACATTTTACAGGTTTTGTTGAAAGCTTACTGAATAAACAAAAGTTTGACTCCTTTGACATATTAATATTTCTCTTTTTTTGTAATTTTTTATTTTAGTCACAACACAAAGACCACTTCCTGGCTGGATCCCCGCCTTGCCAAGAAAGCCAAGCCTCCCGAGAAATGCGACGAAGGAGGTGAGTTTCTCTTTGCATCCCTGCTCGCATTTTCCCAACTTTCCGTCACGCATTGGCAATCCGCTCGCGATGGCCTCCTCCCGGGATGCGATGCGGACCGACAGACGGAGACCGAGCAGCCGAGCGGTCCCGTTCGAAGCCTTTGCTGGTGACACAGCACAAACCTCCAGTTTGCCTGTCTTCCCTCAACGGCTCCATGGACACACGCAGAGAGCTAATCAGTGCAGCGTCTCTCCAAAAGGCAATTTTCTCCTGCCCTCTCTTGCGTAAAGATCCCCTCTGCTCTGCATGCGTTGTGTCAGACGGTAATGGAAAGTCTGGATGCTGCACGCGTACAGTAAACGCCCAGCAGAGAGACGGAGGAGTCGTTGTTTTCTGGGGGAGACCTCAAAGCATTAGAGAGCCTGCGGACTTTTAATTGTACTCTTGCTCGTGTTGGTGGAAAATGGATACCCACTGTGCACACTTCCAAGACCGAAACCTCCCCTGGAGAGCACGGAGGCCGGAATAACGCACTCCAGCGGTTTGGTTCTCCGGTCGTCTCAGACTGGCAGTTGGCTTTGTGCGAACCAGGATGCCTACAGAGTCTAAATCCTTGATTTGACGTAGTTTTTAGGTCTTGACAAGTTTGGAAAGTACTTGCACCTCCAAACTTGATCCACATTCTGAACGGATCTATCCATTCCAACTCTAACCCCCACCCCCCTCTCCTGCTCTATCTATCTGTCCCTCCGTTTCCATCAATATTCAAACCTCATTTACCAACTTGCGGTCGTCTCTATCTGCATGCTGTGCAAACTGTCCCGAACACATGGATCCAAATAAAGACGACCTCCTTTTTGTGGCCAACACACACACACACACACACACACACACACACACACACACACCCACGCACAACTCTTTGTCGATGACCTGTTGTTTATGTTGCCCCCTGGCAGTATTGCAACTGATGTGCCGCTCCTTTACCTGTCTCTTCTACCCCCTCAGAGCTGCCCTACGGCTGGGAGAAGATTGAGGACCCCCAGTTCGGCACCTACTACGTGGAGTGAGTAGAGACCCCATTCTGTTCTGGGCGACACCCAGAGGGGCTGCAGCTGTGAATCAGGGCGGATGCAGATGAAACGGCTAACAGCATGCTCCAGTTCTGCACCTGGTTGGATCCTTTATAGCAGCCCCCCCCCCAAAAAAAACAAACAAAACAAAAAAATAGCAGGTTATATTCTCTTGCATGCGTTGAGATTATTTGCGGCTCGTGTCCATGTCACCGAATTCCAAATGAGCTTAACTATTAAATCTGGTGTTAACCTCGCGCCCGACGGGATACGGTTATGCTGTGCCGTTTTCTCCGACTGGAGTTTCCCACAGGCCTACGGGGAACAATTACGTGCGGCTCTGATTTAGAGCTTTGTCTCTGCATGTGAAAAAAGAGGATCTAGGGAATGTAACAGACAATAAAGGTTTTTTGGGGGGGGGGGGGTCCCAGAGAGGGAAACAACAGACAGATTCCAGTCTGATGGAGAGTGTAAACAAGAGGACATTGTTTCATTTTAGTCCCATTACCGCGTACCAAGAGGCAGAGACGTGCAGGCACGGGGGAAATCATGGCGGCGGTTTATGCAGGAGGGTCACCGAGAGGCGTTCTCTCCTCTGCCGCCCGTCCTTTTCTGCCGGCTATTTTTTTATTCCAAATAAACGACCGCCGTGTGACACCAAGTGCAATTATTTCCCCCAAGTCGCGAGGCGTGTCAACCAGAGAGTGAGAAAGTGAGAGGGTGAACTGGGAAATAACTGAAACAGGGGTGGAGGGGGTGGTGGTGGTGGTGGTGGTGGTGGTGGGGGGGTGTTTATCTCCTCAGACTTAATGGGCTGGGCATCTCTGTGCATGAGTCATACGCAGCAAGAGCGCCTTGTGTTGAAGGCACACACACAGTGTATAGCATCAGCGTCTCAGCATGGGGCTGATTCACCATGCAGCGTCATGGCTGGGATTTCTGCTTGTTAAAGCTCATTATGCGGATGAGCTACAGTCATTTTTAAAAATAAAGCATGCCGTGTTTTAATTTTAGGGCTTTATGTATCAGAACATGATTTAAAAAAAAAAAGATCTGGCCTTTACCGCGTCCCAATAGTGTTGAGATTTAACCTCAGTTTGACGTAAACAGCCGTCGGATTCATGTCAGGTAGCCGGGGTGTTGCTCGGGTTCTACTGCCTCTCCTCACCGACTGGTTCGAGGCGCCTTGTAGATGTGAAAACACTATAAACACTTTTGTATTTTATCCACTGGATATGTGACGAGGCGCTGCTACTTGAATGACCTTGATGAATTGATGGTCGGTAAATGCAAGCATCTCTATAAAAGCAGAGGTAGAATGCAAATGCACATCACACTTTTCAGATTCTTATTTTTGCGTCTACTTCACAATCATGAGCCACTTTGTTTCACACAGCATTTTCAAAATCGTATGTAAAGTTTGTGGTTGTAACTTGACCAAATGTGAGAAAAGGGAAACGGGTCTGAATGCTTCCGCAAGCTCCTGAATCTTCCAGGAAACGACGGCACGTTTGGCAGGAGACTCCTGCTCCGTCGTCATCTTGAACTCATCCATTGCATCCGTAATGAAGTCTGCCCACATCCGCACCTCTTGTCCACCTCTTTGGGAACTGAATCAGGGTCAGAACAGTTTGTTCTCAGAATAAAATCTAAGAATAGTCTGTCCTTATCCCCATCTTTACACGTTTAGATATCACGTTAAGAGATTTCTCCGTTCTTTACGCTCTCGGCTGTCCACCTTTAAATTTGGCTGAAGATCTGCAAAATGGGTTTTCTGGCTGTCAAACGTCCATCCATCCATTTTTCATCACGCTTTGTCCCTCGTGGGGTTGCGAGGAGTGCTGGTGGCTATCTCCAGTATTCAATGGGCGAGAGGCGGGGTACACCCTGGACAGGTCGCCAGTCTGTCACAGGGCAACACCGAGACAGACAGGACAAACCACCATTCACACCTAAGGAGAATTTAGAGAGACCAATTACCCTAACAGACATGTTTTTGGACTGTGGGAGGAAGCCAGAACCCACGCATGCACAGGGAGAACTCCATGCAGAAAGACCCAGGGTTGGACTCGAACCCAGGACCTTCTTGCTGCAAGCCAGCAGCGCTACATTTCTTTCCCCTCGTTTCATTGCTCTGAAGACTATTTGCCTCAAAAAGTGTCCCGTATTCTTGTTACTCATTCAAAAGCCTAAATATAAGTAATAATAAGTAAATTTAATTAGTTTTTCAAGTGATGATACTTAAGAAAATACATGCAACTCAAAATAAGCCACATTCGCCCTGAGAACTTCTCTTCCTTCCTAAAGCCCGATGAGATTTTGTTCTCTTTACAAAGTGCAGCGCGTGGGACCTTGTAAACGTGACGTTAGTTAATATCTGCTTTTACTAGTGAAAGACTTTTGGTCTTGGCCTGTTTGGGTTTGTAGAGCACATGCAGTTCACATGTTTGGAGATGTGCTGCCCTGCCCAGCTCAGGGAACGCCCCACACAGTCTTCGCAGTCAAATCACAGCTTTGCATCATCGTCAGAGAGCAGCAACAACATTGGTGACCTGCTCCGCTTGTGCAGAGAGGCCAAAAAGAGAGGATAAAGAGAGGGAAAACTTTAGCCTCTAGATACCTCTAGATACAAACCTGTGTAATCAAAATCAGGAAGGTAAAAGTGTGGCTGTTCAGGAATGTGTATTCTAGCAGTACTCAACACTTGTGACTTAATGTTGTTTTTTTTATTCCCCTTTGCAGCCACATCAACCAGAAGACCCAGTTTGAGAATCCGGTGATGGAGGCAAAGAGGAACCTGAGTGGGGACACACCCACTGCAGTCCAGCGACCGGCAGCCGCACCGTCAGGTAAAAACTCTCAGGAACAAAAATCCTGACATCGTGTTTCCGGCTGAGAAAAGAACCGTCTGTCAGAAGAAGCCTTCATCAAGTCCTGCTTAAACGGAGAAAATCCACAAGAAATAGATACGAGGGGGATGTTGTGGAAATCTTGCAGTGGTACACTTGTTGAGATATTCAAATTTACGCAAAGTGTGAATCAAATGCTAGATGCATTACCGTGTCCTCTATCTGAATTCTGTACGGCTTTGGAAAGTGTTGGGAGTTATCTTTGCTCTGTTGGGAAATAGCTTGACAGAAAGTGGAACTGTTTGCTCTAATTTGCATCATGATATTGAGCATAAAGTGGGAGAGGGCATGTCCCACTGGGAGGAGAACCCGGGGAAAGACCCAGAACTCGTTCGAGGGACTATAATTCTGACCTGGGAACGCCTTGGGATCCCCCAGAATGAACTGGATGATGTCACTGGGGAGTAGGGTTGGGAATTGAAAGATTTTCACGATTCCGATTCCCTTATCGATTCTGTGAAACGATTCGATTCCTTTTCGATTCTCTTTTCGATTCCAATTTGGGGAAAAAAGGATAACAAACAGTTTGATGATGAGCATCAACTTTGTTTACTTAACTATCACACGACCTTACAAACTAACAAGGTCAAGATGTCCCCAGCAAATGTGCAACTGGAGTAACATTTATATTGGTTAAATAAAAAAAGGAATATAAGAACAAACCTAAATACAGTAGATGAGTTGTTTAGAATACAAGAAAATGTAAGTTTGTTGTGACAGTTGCTTATTAATCTCTCTTTAGATAACCTCAGTCATCTAAATCTAATGGAGAAGCCATCCGTTTAATGAAAAAGCATTACTGTACAATTTTGGGAAATAAACTCATCTCCCCCTAATTTAAATTAAACGAGCGTCACCTTTCTCTCGCTCCCTGAACTGCGGAGCAACTTTGTAGCATGTTTCGTTACATGCATTTTAATACCTAGAATCATGTAATAATTCCAGCTACCAGTAGTTCTAATTAAACATGCTACCAATGAAGGGCTGGATTAACGAGAAAGGCACACTCCCTTAATAACCCCAAAGTGAGGTAGGAAACTGGTTTATTTCCAGAAATGGCATATGATTTACTAGGAACCAGCCAGTGATGTAAAACTAGCTACTTACCACCAGAGTTGCCTTCCATACTGGTCGTAACTTTAGCTTCTGTCCGGTAAGAATCAAAAACACGGCATTCGTTAAATTGTATGCCATGTTGTGTGCGCAGGTGTTTCTGCCTGTTGGATCTATTTCCTCCCGCGGATATAATTGCCATTTTGCAATGATTCCAAAGCACCTTGTTGCCATCGTTCTCTTCCTTAAAATGAAGCCAAACTTTCGACCGCTTCCCCCGATGGGGCGCCACTTTTTTTTTGTTTTGCTTTAAACCTGGTTACGTCATGCGCAACTTATACTAACTTGCGTAAAAAAAACGTTGTGCTACCGTTGTGCTGCTCAGAGCCGCAGCACGACGGAATCGAAAAGAGAATCGTTAAGCGAGCTGCCAAACGGTCCCACGGAATTGAAAAACACGGAACCGGTTCTGAACAGGAACCGGTTTTCGATTCCCATCCCTACTGGGGAGAGAACTGTCTGGATGGATGGATGGATGGATGGATGGATGATTTCAGGCACGCTGTACCTGTCTGTCAGTAAATAAACAAGTATTAGCCTTGGTTCCTGTTTGCTTAAGTTCACAATAACTTTGGCCTCCAAATGAAAGCCTACTTAGTGTCTCATGCAGCCTCAGGCTCCTCCTATTTAGTTAAGTGATTGCTGTGGACTGTCACCGCCCCTCCAGGCCTTGTCGAAGTTACTTAAATCCTTCCCCTTCCTTTTCTGCTTAAAACACCCTCTTCAAGGACGGAAACGTTTGCTCACTGCCGCGCAGGGGAAATTGTAAGAGATGGTCTGGATTTTATCCCTTTAACTGCAACATGTTCATAACGCCACGGCTGATCGGTGACGTTATTGAGACGTGAAAACATGGCAGGTTGTGCTTTGCGTCTGGGTGCGTCTCTCCTTGCCCGGGATCCCTAATAAGCTGCTGCACGGACATGCATTGTTAACGCAGACGCTCCATCCTTACACTTCCCATAACATCACGTTACACGCCTTATCCAAACACTGGGAGGCTTCTCATCATCTGCTTTAAGATGAATCGTCTTTCTGGAGGATGTTCTAATGGCTGACAGGCCGCTGATAAACAGCTTATAGCCTCGGACGCTGTGATATTCGTTTTGAATAATGGAACGACGCTTCGCCAGGCCGGCAGAATTCATTTTGACAAGTAGATCTAAAAGGGTGACGGCACTGAGGTCTCTCTGAATGCCGCTTGAGCTCCCTGTCGTTCCCAGCCGCTTAACGATCTCTTTAGACCCGAGGAAGGATGCCAGGGAAGAGGGATGGGAGGACATCGGGGTAACTGCAGTTGTGTGCACCTTATTATCATAAATTGCCTTTCCGCTGCCTCGTCTGCTCGTCATGTCCCACATGTGGCGAATGCTGCCGCTTGACTGATATAATCACCGGGCCGCGCCGTAAAAAAACGCTGGCGACTGATAAATGGAGGCCCCGTGTCGCGAAAGGAGTTGGAGTTATTACAGTCCTCCAAGAAGTGGATGCACCGCGCGTGTCCGTATTAGTATTCAAGCCGGCCTCCGTATTTCAGACACCCCTCGGACAGATCTGTCCGCCTCAGTCTGCTGCGCGCAGATCCCACCTCCCATAGCTGAGTCTCTCTGCAGTCTGTGGGCCGCCGCCGCCGCCTCCGGCTCCGGCTGCCCGCCCTGCACCTTCCCACCCTTGTTAATGAGAATTAATGGCCAGCGTGATTGTGCACGAGGTGGCTCCCGAGCGCAGTTTTGACGAGGCTGCCTCGGCTGACCCATCAGACAATGGCGACCGAGCACAGGAGCAGAGCACGCCACCTCGCTCGGGCCGTAATTACAGCACTGACAATCCTGTCAGATATTTCACATAATCACCTCTCCCCCCCCCTGAGAAAACAGACTGTCCCATTGTCGCCCACAGCTTAATCAGGAGCGCGTAAACATGGCTTTGGTGTGCAGCGTCCGCTTTGCAACGAGGCCTCTATCCATGCTGCTTTAATGGGGATCATTTAGGAAATGTCGCTTTTTTTTTTTTTTTCTGGCACTGTGTGTGAACGTGACTGAACAGTGTGAGTGTTTTACCTGCAGCAGACATCTTTTAACATTCATCAAAACAAGCTGTAAGGCTTGTAAAGCTAATTTCAGGGTTCCCATGGCGTCTTCAAAGTCTGTGAAAATATGGAAAAAACATGCATGTTTCAGAAAATATGATGAATATCTGAATTTATGGAAGTAGGAGCACTGCTTATGTTTCTTATTATTAAAAAGTCCATCCATCCATCCATCCATCCATCCATCCATCCATCCATCCATCCATCCAAGCATGCATCCATCCATCCATGCATCCATGCATCCATCCAAGCATGCATCCATCCATCCATCCAAGCATGCATCCATCCAAGCATGCATCCATCCATCCATGCATCCGTCCAGCCATCCATGCTTCCGTCCGTCCATCCATCCATCCATCCGTGCATCAATTAATCCATCCATCCATGCATGCATGCATGCATCCATCCATTCATCCATCCATCCATCCATCCATCAATCCATGCATCCATCCATCCATCCATTCATCCATCCATCCTTCCATCCAAGCATGCATCCATCCGTCCATCCATTCATCCATCCATCCTTCCATCCATCCATGCATCCATCCATCCATCCATGCATCCGTCCAGCCATCCATGCTTCCGTCCGTCCATCCATCCATCCATCCGTGCATCCATCCATCCATCCATCCATCAATCCATGCATCCATTCATCCATCCATGCATCCATTCATCCATCCATGCATCCATCCATGCATCCGTCCATCCATCCATCCATCCATCCATCCATCCATCCATCAATCCATGCATCCATCCGTCCATCATCCATCCGTGCATCCATCCATCCATCCGTGCATCCATCCATCCATCCATCCATCAATCCATGCATCCATCCATCCATCCATGCATCCATCCATCCATCCATGCATCCATTCGTCCATCCGTCCGTCCATCCATCCATCCATCCATCCATCCATCCATCCATGCATCCATTCGTCCATCCGTCCATTCATCCATCCATGCATCAATCCATCCATCCATGCATCCATCAATCCATGCATCAATCCATCCATCCATGCATCCATCAATCCATGCATCCATCCATCCATCCATGCATCCGTCCATCCATCCATCCATCCATGCATCTATTCATCTGTTTTTCCAGGTTAAACCTTTACCACGTTCAAAAAAGAAACTGGCACAAAACCAGAGTGGACTCTGGGAAATGTATAGGGACCCTTCATTAGTATTTGTGTCGAGTTAATTCTGCTCGACCCGTCTCTGCTTTTCACTTTAAAAGCAGTCACGTTCATAAGCCAATTGCGGGGCAGTTATGCAAATCAAAATCCCATGGCCCCCACGACACCGGGAGAGTGGTGTGGGAGGCAAGGGGGACTACTTTCTGCACTGCCCTGTAATGAGATTGATGTCGGGCTGTCTGTCACTGTGGGAACCTGGCAGGGAAAGAGCCCGGCCTGCAGAGACACGGCGAATAACTCACACTCTCACAGGGGCAGAGGAGCTTTGGATTTAGTTAGGATTCACCTCTCTGTGTCAGGGCTAACTCTATTTCTTTCTGTCTCTTTCTGGCTCATCAGTCTTCCCTCTGTTCACCCTCTCCTATAGTCTAATGTCATTTATTTCCCATCTTCTGTGAAGTTGCTCCGTACGATCATCGCCTTGCAACACAAGGGAAAATTGCTATGAAAAGTTTACAGAGAAAACATCTGAACAGATTTACGTCTGCACTGAAATAACAGGGATGTTGAGCAGTTTACCTACACTCTCGATGGACAGGAGAGACATATTATTTTGATGCTTTCCCCCTATTCCGCAAATGGGCGAAACTACAGAGCGGACTCAAAGATGTAGATAAATGTCCTTTAGGAGACTGAACCTCAGCCACATGCTTTAGAGCAGGGTCCTGGCCTTATTCTGCTTGGACATTTGACCATTCTACGCATCAGAAATGTCAAATCTTTCCTGGCACAAACTTGACGTTTTGCATGGTCTACACATTTTGAATAAGATGTATGGGTCATCAAAGAAGGATATTGCTTTTTTCACACCACAGTTTTGTTTAGTGCCGTTATCGCCGTGGGACACCTACCTGTGTCCAATCTCCATCTGTTGTCCAGCCCTTGAAGGTAATTTGGAGGAGGTCTTTGTTGTTTAAACCGATGCAGGGGAAACAAACCCTCAGCAGGGTTCAGCCGCCATCATGCTGGACATTTGGGGTCGTGTTCTTAGGTTATTACGCCTCATCGTTACTGCTAACGCACTGTGGCGTAATAGCCCAGTCGTCATTTTCTGACCATAAGGGTGTCGCTTATGGATCAGACTAAAATTAGGCTTCAGGAATGATCCCTACCTGGACCCTATGGAACATTTATGGACCATGCAAAAGCCATATTTCTGCAAGAAAACCAAACAGCGTAAACTATCACTATTTCCAGTAAGAAGAACAATAACCTATCCAGCCAGAATTACGCCAGGACCTTATTCACAGCTGCTAAAAGCGTAGTGAGATCTCAGTCGCTACAACTGTGTGGTTTCTCTGCATCTTTATCCACATACTAGTCGGGGTTTATTCTAACCTCATATTTATTTAGACAATTTATTGATTAGACGAGATCAACGATAAATCAACAGCCAACATTGTGTCTTTAAAAGGGCCAACGTTATTATGACATTCATGGCCATACACGTCTCTGCAGGACTCCATCCGGCTGTTCGCAAGGAGACCCAGTCTAAAGCGTCGCTAAGTGGATGTTAAACCGACTGTGCAATATTTCCAAGCGTTATGGCCACGATTTGTTTGAGCTTGCGTTAAAACTGAGGGATCTTAGGGTGTTTGTATAATTACTATCAGCAAGTGATTCACTGACAGCCAGGTTGCTGCTACTTGAATGTGATTATGAAGAAGACAGATGGCAGATTAAGGAGAAGCCCGTCATTTTCTCTTCCTTTCTCACGTTCATTTTCACTTACAAAAACAAGCTGTGGCTTTGACGCATTTGCTGTTTTTTGTTTAGCTCATTTTATGACAACTTCATTTTAAACAGATTATTATTTTTTTTTAAGTTTTTTTTCTGGTGCGTTTATGTACTTTAATTTGGAATCAAATTCAGATCTAATCTCTAGCAATGTCAGTTTATGATTTATAGACACAGCAGGAGGAAAAAAACTCACAATTTTAGTTGACAAAAAGTAGGGAGGTTGGCAAAAATGTAAAAAAGCAGTAAAAGTATTAAAGCGTCCGTGTTCTGCTTGAGTTTAACGGTTTCACTAAACAAGGCAGGTTCACTGCTGCCAGGTGAGGGTTGCATTTGGGTGTAAAAGGAGCAAAGGCTGAATCCCATTTCATCCCTTCAGTTGTTCTCAGTTCTACTTCCTACTTCTGCAGTTCTTGCTAAGTGGTAGGGGTGTCCCAGTGTTTATGTAGTGTGTGGGGAGGGCAGCAACTTTCAACCACTTAAAAGATTAGGACTTTTCATGAGCTAATTAGAAACAAAGTGGCTGTGCTTTCAGATGCAATGACAAACGGTATCAGTTTCTCAGTTAACATGGTTTTAGAGCTAAAAACACAGTAATGTCAGATCCAGTGTATTATATTTCAGGATGTTGCATTTTGTTACTGTTTTGTTACTGTCCTATAAATATATATTAAAAGATTACTCGGTTTAAAATGTTTGACCTTTACAACCACAGTTTAATGTGTTGTATGATGTATGGCAATGTATTGGTGTGGTATTATTTTTTTATATGTCATTACTGTATACTTGTATACAAACAATAGAAAATGTATACTATATATATATATAGATAGATAGATAGATAGATAGATAGATAGATAGATAGATAGATAGATAGATAGATAGATAGATAGATAGATTGATTTAAGTAACTCAGACAAAAGAACACACACAAAACAAAACCCAAAGATATTCAGATGTGGGGCATTTACTGTTAAATTATAGTTCCTCCTTAACCAGCACAGAAAACAATGCGTGCCAAGGCTATTTGGGGGGGTTGATCTGTAGTTTCACCTGGAAAAACACAGTTTAAAAAATTTAACCTGAAAATGACGCTGCACGGTGAAAGTTTAATATGAGCTCTGTGCAGGAATGCTGTTGTGTTCCCTGCACCACACCTCATGTTGAGGGGAAACCGGACTTTAGGTTTTGAATGCCTGAAGATAAAAAAAAAAAAAAAAAAACATCAAGAGCCCTTTGCATCAAATTGTTCAGATCCAAACAGGACGTCAAGCATTTGTGCATTAAATATGTGTGCTGATTCCCAGGATCATATTTGTAGATTGATAAAGAGGAGAATCAGGCAACAAGTGTTTAGCAGCTATGAATAAGCACAGGTTTCATTTGCAAAACTGCAACCGTTGGTGTCCTTATTCAGCAAACAGTTAAAAAGTGTGCTTAAAGAGAAGGTTGGTACAACATAACGGCGAACGTGTCCGCCTCCTAAGTGTGTTGTTGGAATCAATTTCTAAATTTCTTTGTGTATTATAAAGACTATGAAGAAAAACCTTTCCAGCCTTCACATTTTCTACTTTATATCTCCATTTCACCCCTCCCTCTCCCCTGTATCGCCGCAGAAGAGGAGCCAGCGAGAGGGCCGCGCGGTTTCACACGAGATCCGACCCAGCTGCAGGGTTCCATCCTGCAGACGTCCCTCAAAAAGAGCCCGCTGGGATTTGGGTTCACCATCATCGGAGGAGACCGACCGGACGAGTTCCTTCAGGTCAAAAACGTCCTTCCTGACGGGCCGGCTGCGCATGACAAGAAGATCGCCCCAGGTAACTCCCCTCACAGCCATGATAACGTTCTCTGCAAGTTCTGGATACCGACTGTTGGTCCGACTTATCTGTCTTATCTTTTCTTTGCAAATAACATTTTTTAAAGTTGTACATTTGTACCCAGCCGCCTTTATTCAATACTATTTTCAACCACGTTTCACTGTAATTACAGCTACAAGTCCTTTTTAGCGTAATGTCGCTAAACGCTGCAGTCTTTGCCCATTTCTTCAACGCCACCACAAAACAACTCAAGCTCAATCAGGTTGGGTGGAGAGTCGCTTTGGACTTGAGTTTTCTGAGTTTGCCACAGATTTTTCTTACAGATAAAGATAGTTTGATGTACACCAGTCTATTGGAGCTCTGGCTGTGTGTCCCCGGATGTTGTTCCCAGCTACGATGGTGCAGACCGGCGGAAGTTAGTTTTCTACCCCACTTTGAGTTGCTCTAACAAAATACAAATAAAACACTGTTTGTGTTGGAAAATTCAAAGCGTCATAAGAGGCGACCCGTTTATTGCGACAATTTTAAGGGGAATCAACTGAAGGGAAACTATAACAAATACAGTAAGTCTCTAATTATGAGTGTTTGACTTGTACACTGTTTACGCGCCCTTTGTGTACAGTATAAGCAAACGTTTGTTGAAGGAAAAAAACAAAGCAGAGCCTGGGTACGTCACGCTGAATGTCACATTGCTTAATCACATAAGACGTTGTTATGATCAGCGATAAAAGTAAAAATTCATCGATAAAACGTCCCTCCGGTTTATAGTTGACTGTCAGATTTTTACATGCGCTCATAAATCGCAGTTTTAATTGGCCTGCGGGCTGGCTCTCTTGTCAAGGTTGGAGGGTGTGCGCCGCCTGGAGCGTTCAAAGAATCTTTTAAGTAAGACGTGTTGTAATAAGCGTGAGAGCACGAAGAAGCGTACCATTTTTAGCCGTCGTCGTATGGACAGGGCGCTCACATGTAAGGGCTCCTGAATTCGTTCCAATGGCTGTTGTGCAAAAAAAAAAGGCCTCAGGATTCACATACCGCTAATATTGATTGCCGTGCGAGCGCTGCTGCTGAGAATCAACAAGAAAGTGGAACGGGGAGAGTAATTATTTTCACTGTCTCGCTTCCCTCGAGAGGGAGGCTAATTGACTGTACCGAAAGATGAATGTAATTAATTTCATTGGGTTTTAACAGCGAGAAGTCGACTGGAACAACTTTCCCTCGCATCTTAACACTTTGGACCTGCTGCATTTATTCATGCCAGGATGGTGCGGTGTGAGAGCTCTCCCAGGTTGCTTATTCCACGTGTCTTTTGGGATGTTCTTAGGTAAAAACAAGTTTCATATAATGAGTCAGAGCCGCCGTATTAGTAAATGGGGTTCATTTAAGGAGCGAAACTTTAGTTGTTTTTGCTCGAGGAAGGTATCGATCGTGTAGGTGGGCTGGATCTTCTTCTGGGCTCTCAGCCAGCGTGGCCGGCCAGCCGTACAGCCGCTCGGCGGGGCAGAGGTGGCTGGGATTCACGCTTTTATAAGGTGGAAAAGAATCGGCGTGTCACTGATTTTGCTCTATTTTACGTTTTCCTTCTACCTGTTTCCATATTCAAATTATGTCCAAAGGTATAGTGTTGCTTGGGGGGGTGTAATGCGATAGAGCAACACAAAGTGGATCATAATTGTGAAGTGGAAGGAAAGTGAAACACAGGTTTTCAAAAAGGAATTCAAATAAAATTCTGAAAACTGTGGTGTCAAGTTGTATTAAGTCTATAGTTTGAAGAACCACTTTTTTGCTGCAAGTCTGTCTACCAGCTTTGCATGTCTAGACACAGATGTCATTTTGCCCGTTCTTCTTTGTAAAACATTGTAAACCTGGTGAGGTTAGACAGAGAGCATCTGTAAACAGCAATTTCCCGTCTAGGTAGTGATTTTCACCGACCCGTTGTAGCACTTGACTACATACCCCCTTCCCTTGTAGCTCTCGTACGTTTAGAATCATCCTTCTGCAAGGAAATTCCAGTATTCAGCTATGTGCATCTTCTTATCAACTCAGAATAGCATTGCCACAGCTTAATGCTTTCACTATAGAGTATTTATATACGAGATAATGTGCATTGCTAGTTTTCCGTCACACATAGGGTTCTGCATACAAGCCAAAAAGTGCTTTGCTTGTCTGACCAGAGCACCCTCATCCTTCAATACACAACAGATTTGTGGAGAGCACAACTAATAGCAGTTCTCTCAACATACTTCTCCCACCTGAGCTATCAATTGTTGCCGCTCCTCCAGAGTTGCCAGGGGACTCTTGGCTTCTACTCTGATCAATGCTCTCCTGGCCAGGGCTGTAAGTTTAGGTGGACGGCCGTGTTTTGGTGGGTTTGTAGTCGTGCCAAACTCTTTCCGTTTTGCATGATGGGTTGAACAGAGCTCTGTCAGATGTTCAAAGCTCAGGGATACGGTCTTCTAACCGAACCCTGTTTTAGGCTCTTCCACAACTTTCTCCCTCATCTGCTGTCTGATGCAGTCTGTTCGCTAACGTTCTCTGACGAACCTCTGAGGCCTTCACAGAACAGCTTCCGGTTACACGGATGTTAAATCACACTCAGGTGACTTTCGCTTACAAATCTGGGGACCTCTGAAGGCGATTATTTGTACTGGGCTTTATTTAGAGATATCAGAGCAAAGCGGACCGAACACAAATGCACATCACACTTTTCCTCATTTTCATTTGTAAAATACTGTTTTCTTGTTTTTTTTAATGGTACAATTTTGCACTACATTGTGTTAATTTGCACTTTAGGATCCCAACAAAATACGCTGAAGTATGTAGTTAACAGGCGAAAGATGCGAGTTTGTAGTTAATTGGCCTGATTGTCAGGCTAATTAAGCATTTCCAACAGCTTGTGGTTTATATGAAGTCTCCTTGTCCTTCTTCGAGGTGACGTCATTGTGGACATCAACGGGGCTTGCGTGCTGGGGAAGACCCACGCGGACGTGGTGCAGATGTTCCAGTCCATCCCGATCAACCAGTATGTGGACCTGGTCTTGTGTCGGGGCTACCCTCTGCCCGAGGACTCCAACAGCAGCGAAGACGCTTCAGCCGCCCTCGGCGCCTCGAAGGAAGCGTCCCCTTCCCCATCCTCCTCCGCGCCCCAGGACCCCCATTTCACAGCCCCGGATGGAGGAACCATGTCGCGGCAGGCCACCCTCCCGCCGATGAGCAATGGAGGACGCCACCACCATCATCATCCTCACCCGCAGCAGCACCTTCCTCCTGCCCACACCCAGGACCCGCCTGACACCACCCTGCTGCAGCCGGAGCTGGTGAGCGTGCCCTTGGTGAAAGGGCCGGGGGGCTTCGGCTTCGCCATCGCCGACTGCCCCCTGGGGCAGAAGGTGAAGATGATCCTGGACGCCCAGTGGTGCCGCGGCTTGCTGAAGGGCGACGTCATCAAGGAAATCAACCGGCAGAACGTCCAGACGCTGAGCCACGGACAGGTGGTGGACATCCTCAAAGACCTGCCGGTGGGCAGCGAGGTCAACGTGCTGGTGCTCCGAGGAGGTGAGTGGCTTGTAAACATCGGGGAATGCGGCTCAGGTGGCGACGCTGTGAAATCTTCATGATTGTTAATACGCAAGTGTTGTGTTCAGACTGTAAACACGTATTATAGCCTGGGGGCAAGGTTGACAGTTTATTCTCATGCTTCTGAAATCCTTTTAATCCCCCCACCCGCATGTAGATTTGTATCCCGCACCGTTTTTTTTTTTGGTTTTTTTTGACTCACCTCTGTCTGTCATCATAAAGAAAAACGATAAACAAAAACACCCAGGCTGCTTTTTAAAACGAATTCCTGAGGGTTTTCTCCGACACGTTGTCTGAGACTCATCAGCGGCAGAGGAGACGAATGTTCCCGCACCGTGTACAATGTTTTAATTTCTAAATGACAGGATGGATTGTGTGCTGCCTGTCTTTCCTGAATACACCGACTCTCCCGATGTTTAATAAAGCAATTTCACGCTCTGGTCCACGCCAGCTCTGCATCATCCACTGTGCACCTCCTCAAACAGGGAGGAAGTGGAGCTTGGTCACATGGTGAGCTGTGTTGGGGGGGAAGGGGGGGGGTGGCAGCTTCACTGAACCACTTGCTGCCTTGAGAGAAAGAAAGAGAGTAGGCAGGAGACTCAGAGCGTGGTGGGTAATCACCGCCTGTCTTCTTGCTTCATGCCTTCCCTGATTTGAAGGGCTTGTTCCTTTTTTTTGCCTTTGCTGCAGTGCAGTATAGCCCAGATTCAGGAGCTCAGCCTTGCACCCACATATCAGATGCTCAGAGCCGGGTTCTGCTCTGTGCTCCTGGGGTTTGTTGTGTATCTGCGTTAATCGCACATGTGCATATGCTGCGTATGTGTGTGTGCCACGGCGTTAAGAAGGCGCAGGATCACAGCTTTTTTCAGATATCAAAGAAGAAATGCTGCTTAGGTTTCTCACAGGTCCCCCAAAGGCTTGGATTAGGATTGGCTTCAGCTTCAACCAGCAGCGAGAGCTGCAGACGGTGGAGAGGAGATGAGAAAATTAGGAGTGATTTTAATCTTGAAATGAAGCTACAGTGCCCGTAGAAAAGTATTCACACCCCGTCACACTAATTTCAATGGGTTTTATGGGGATTTTATGTCATAGAGCAAAACAAATGATGAAGTTCAAGAACAATACACAGTTTTGAAAAGTTTTTACAAGTAAAAACATGACAGGTGTGGTGTGTATTTCTGAACAGCCAGCCTCTGAGTGAGTATGTCATAGAGCCACCTTTAGCTGCAATATGAACTGCAAGTCTAACAGCTTCGCACAAATGGAGAATGAAGGTTTTATTAATTCTTAATTGAGAAATAGCCGAAGCTCAGTCAGATTGGATGCAACGCGCCTGTAAAGGTCTTTGGACTGATCGTCTCCTGGACTGAGGTCTGAACTTTGACTAGGCCATTCTAAGAAATGCATATGCTTTGATCTTAACCATCCCATTGGAGCCCTGGAAACCTGTATTTAGCGCCACCCACTGTTTCAGCAACTATATCATCTTCCCTGTCTTTGTTAAAGAAAAAAACATGTTGATGGCGTTTTTGCGACACATAGTGCTTTGCAAATAAAAGCCAAAAACATTCAACTTCAGTCTCATCTGTCCAGAGGATGTTGTTCCATATGGTTGCTCTGTCCCCCTGCATGAAATGCGACAACACTGCAAACGGGACTTCTTTTTGATTCACTATTTTTACAAGACCAGTATTTTGGAATTTATTATTTAGCCAGGGGGGAGGGCTACTGGTTGCACTTAAAATTTCCTTTGGGGGTTATTTCAGTAAAAGGAGCTGAATAAAAATCCTCGCCACACTCTTTAGATTTTATATCCGCTTACGCTTTTTTGCACACTACAAAGTAACTTTCTTCCATTTCTGAATTACGTGATACTTTGTGTTGCTCTGTCACCGAATATCCGACAAAATACGAGAGGTTGTACAAAATTGTTTGAGGGGTATAAATACTTTGGCAAAACAATGTAGGGAATGTTTTATTGAATATACTTTACTTCACAAAGTATAATAATCAAAACACCGGTTTTAAATAATGTAACTATATTATTAATATATTAATAACATTATAAACTGACGTTTTAACTTACTTTTTTAACAAATGTTTTTGTGAAGGAACAAAAATGCAGATGTGCAGACCAAGGGAAGCAGATGGAGAATTAACATACATTAATTAGCTTATCGAACAAAGGAACAAACGGAGGCTCGGCGGAGGCAGGAAATCCAAATGAGTCCAAGCATAAATCCACACCTGAATAGTTCAAACAAAGTAAATGAACTGGGCGTGGGATACACAGGCAGGGAAAGCATCTGGTGGACCAAATGAGCAACAAAGAAGAGGGCGGATAAGCTCTAAGTACAAAGCATTAGGATATCCAAAAATAGGAAGAAACAAACGGGCGGCAGCACATTCAGACCGAGAAAAACCAACGATATAATCAGAGCCACCGTCTGTGATGAATCAGAGCGAAAAACCGAACAGCTTCAGAGCCTCTGAGTTGAATTTGCAGCAACAGGTGGCTGGTTTCACCCAAAGAGGGGTGGATGTTTTCCCACGGCTCCAGGTCTCTCTTGGCCCTCCTCTTGAAGCATCATTAATACTTCAGCCTACTGCCCCCTGCTGGTTATATCGCAAATTGCCTCACACAGCCCTCCCATTGCAAGACTGGAAGGGCAAGGCGGAGATAAAGTAGTCAAGAGAAGTGTGTAGTAAAGGTGAGGACAGCGAAAGGGGAGGAATCCACAAGAGAAATAACTACGATTTCTAGGATTTTCTACCTTTTTATCTTTATGTGCCATAAAGATAAAAACATGCCACAATCAATGGATGTTTTATAAGCATATGTTTGCAATGTTTTCTAAAGAGTTTAACCTCCACTCTCACCTCTCTGTCGACAGGTCAAACGTCTCCTGTGAAATCGCTGAAACCTGTAAGTAAAGCAAATCTTTGTCAGTTTTCTCAGGAATAAAAAAAGTGATGTAAAAGATTATGATTTTCCTATTGGATTATAAAAAGGAAAACCTGTGTTTTTTTTTTTTTTTTTTCTGTTTCTTACCTTCGTCTCTGCCTCCCACAAGCAGGCGCGACATTATTGAGGCAACCCGCATTAGCCAGGTTGTTATTTGTGAAGTTGCGTGTGGTTAAACACACCGGCTCCATGCAAACAGCAACATCCTTGTGTTTGGGTGTCGTAAGATGATACGCCTCGCTCAACAGCTTGTTCCTGTGCTGCTCCGCCGTGCTGCGCTTTGAAAATGCAGGAGCAATGAGGCGGAAACAGGCTTACTCGCACAGCCTTGTTCTCTTTGGGTGTTCTATTTTTGGGGGTCTTTTGCTAAATAAATCCATCTCCAATTTATCTGCGCCCCGACTGTTATAGACATGAACCACGGAGATAAATGATCTATTATTGTTGCCGTTTTACAGAGCGACTGCCTGCGTTTTAAAATGCGCCATGATTAATGGATGCTTCACACACCTTGAGGAAATGCGCGTCTGTTTATCCCTCTCCCTTGTTCTGTGCTGCAGTCCACAGCTCCGATCCCCCACGCTCCGTCCCACCAGAGTCTCCAGCAGGCTCCTCATCCCGTGTCCCAGCAACTGCCACACCCAGCCACCCTTCCTGTCGCGCAGCTGCAGCACCCGCAGGACGTAGCAAACAGCATGGAGACCGGCCAGCCAGAGGGGCCCTCCAGTGCCAACACCCCGCGCGCCTCTTCTCCCAAACCGGACCCGTCTATGCTCTACCTCAAGTCCAAAGCAATGTTAGACAGCAAGCGTAAGTTTGGGACTGAACTTTTTTTTTTCCTCCTCTTTTGGCTCCAAACTCGCCTTCCGACTTAGCTTTGCAACAAAACTCATTGTTAGGATGTGTGAGTATGATCAAGCCCACTTAAAGATATAAAAAAAAAAATCTCTTCTGGAATTTTAAAAGTACTTCACCATTGAAGCTGATGTTAAATATAGAATGGAGAAATTTTCAGCTTTCCGATACTGATTTTTATCCTATTTCTATTTCCCTTGAAGAGAAATTAAAAGATCAAACAATATTTTCTAGGCTTCCTGCTGAGAGCAAATCTTAATTAGTTATGTTATGAGTGGTTGTTATAAATCAGGGTTTTCCTGTAATTTGATAAAAGGTTATCGCAAACATCACATTATAATTTACCCTTTGCATCTTTTAGTAGCCAACGGCTTGATTAGCATAGCTAACATTTTGCCAAAATAGCGGTTTGTGTGCATTCAGTATAGCAGGGGTCACCAACATGGTCCGCGGGCGCCAGGTAGCCCCCGAGGACCACATGTGGTGCCCACGAGCCTGTTCTAATAAAAGCACAATCCACCAGTGAGCTGCATCTAAAACTTTATTCTATTCTGTTCCTCTTCCCGTTTAATCACACCTGCATTAAAAATAACAATATCTCTTAAACAGCTTGAAAGATGTGTTTATTTTACCTAAGTTAAGGTGAACTCTGACTCTTTAGCCCTTCATATGAGACAATACCAAGGAAGTAGCTCTCAGTTTCAAAAAGGTTGGTGACCCCTGCACTGTCTACCAGCCGGAGACCCTTACTTTAACTCTGACATTTCCTGTAGGCTGTTAAAATTTACAAACTTAGCATCATCAATGATTAACAGAAGCCAAAGCTGAGAAAAGGGCAACTTTGTTTTACTCCAGTTATTCTACTGGTAATCAGCTGAAAGTCTTGCTCTCTCTCGCCGTCTCGCAGTCAACGAAAATTCTGTTTACTTAAAAATTGCTTCTCAGTCCTCAGTGCTTCCCTTGATTTTATCTTTAAAACTGATTAATAATCACCTGGTCTGAGTAGTCTTTACTCAGTAGTACTGTCAACACTGAAAGGCGTTGTCGTCAGAGTGACCTGGTAGCATTTAGTGCGATCATAGACCAATGAAGGGCCATATTTCGGTGGTTCTGACTGGCATGTCGTGGCTGGTCAAACTGAAATGGGCTGATTAAAGTTTTGCCGCTCCATCTCTAACATTAACGGTTGTTTAAACATATCATCAGGACGTCGCCCTTCAGGGATTTAGCAAGCACCTTCCAGCTTTCTCTTCTTCTGGGTATCCCTCCTAGGACCTGTTACCTCCACGTTTTAGTCTCAGATAAGAGGAACATGATGTGTGGCCGGGTGGTCGGACTAAAAATACCACTCTCAGATAATAAATCGTCTAACTATGAATTTTGAAATAAATATATTTACATAAATCATTTTTCTTCTCCAGCTTGATTTATTGAGTTATTAGATTTTTTTTTTTTTCAAACGAAAGATTTAGTATCCTGATGAAAATTTCTTTTTCCTTTTCTTGTCTTCAGCACCTAATACTAAGGACCTGGATGTGTCTATCAAAAGAAACCAGGAGTCAGGCTTCGGCTTCAGAGTCCTGGGCGGCGAGGGACCGGATCAGCCGGTGAGTTGCACGGTTCGGTTCTAAACCATAGTAACAAATCTGAGCTGAAACGGACTTATGGGATGATGAGAGGTAACAAATAAGAACGGACCATCAGGTATGTACTTTACGCTTTGGTTTCTTCTTCAGGTGTACATCGGCTCGATTGTTCCTCTCGGTGCGGCCGAGAAGGATGGGCGCCTGCGGGCCGGAGATGAGCTGCTCTGTATAGACGGCGTTCCCGTTAAGGGCAAATCCCACAAACAAGTGCTGGAACTGATGACCAACGCCGCCCGGAACGGCCAAGTCATGCTGACTGTCCGCAGGAAGCTGGCACACACGGGTAGGTCCGCCGTGCAGATAATCGGCTCTGCATTCCTGCGAGGGCACTCGCAGCGCGGTTTCTTCTTCTCCTCCTTTGCCTCAGATCAGCACGCTGGAGGAAAACCTGGGGGAAAAGGCTTTGATGTGGGATTTGCTCGGTAATCCTTTAAATTTGCTCTGGGTGACTTCCCTCATTGGGGGGGAAAAAAAAATCTGAATAACTGAGGTTCGATTAAAAAGATGGCTTTCTGCTTTGCAGGCATTTTCCCTACCTTTTGCAAGTGCATTTAATTTGATTTCGTTAAAGATAATAAAACCATTTTATGAACTGGTGGAAATTAGAAGGCGGTTGCTTTCTTTGTTACAACATTAAAAAGATGTGCTGATTTACATCTCAAAGTACTTTCTGAAAGTGCTTTTGCAGCAGCTATCACCTCCTGCTGAATTAAGGGCGGTTTAAACCCACAAATAGCCACTCTGTTCTTAGCATGAGCGCTTTTATCATGGCTGTGCAGAAAACAAGCATCTGCCATGAAAACTTTATACTTTTACAGCTGGGTTTTAGAAAAGCGAGTTAGATTAAAGGTCATTAAACACTCAATAAAGAGGGCCTGAAGTGAATCATCTTCATTGATTTTAATTGGCTGCGTCAGCCAATAGAAATACTGCCTTTTTTCTGCTTCTAGTTATTCTTTTAATCGCCCCCATCTATTAACGTCATATCAGTTTATTTCAATTTGCTTCCACTGAAAAGAACCAAAAGGTTTCTCGAGGAACAGAAGCACCAATTTACTACATAAATAAGTTGTTAAACTGTACTATTGTCAATATTTATATATGTGATATGATATTAGATTTAGCTAAGCCAGAGAACGCATTCATGAAAAAAAGTAAATAAATTTTTTGATAATTATCTAAACATTCAGATCATTTAATAGACAGAAATAGAAAATAAAATTAGAAAATGAATACAATTAGCATTCATTATATGTTAAATGCATGTATAAATAAAATAAAAATAATTATTATTTCATATGCCTGTGTGGCTGCATGTCCAGAATTTGTATTGTAGAACACTTTATCAATCAAAGTCAGTGAACAGGCCTTGCGTTGCTATAGATAAAGGTGATTGGTATACAGTCCAGCTAGTCTGTGAGCGAACCAATCAGAAGTAAGCATCTACATATTATTTAATGTCAGATTGTAGCACAGGAAATATGACAAAACGAAACAGCAAACACTGAAATAATTATATAAAATTTTAACACATAACAAAAATTAATTTCAATTGTTTTGACATTTTGGTGTTTTGGCTGTTTTGATTAAAAATCTTTTTTTTTTTTACCCATTTATGGAATCACCCTGCAGGGTATACTCTTCCTCACATGCAATCGATCGTGGAGATGTTCTTAGAATACTGAAAGTGGTCACTACAAACTGTCCTGAAGCCGGCCAACGTTGTTGTGTTTGTATTTTTGCCTCCTCCAGAGGACGGCCAAGAGGAGGAGATCGGTCAGCAGCCTCAGCAGATGCCGCCGCCGCCGCCTCCGGTCATCAGCTCTCCTAAGATGCCTCGCGCCGAGGTGCCAAACGCCATCCAGCCTGCTCAGCTCTCCAGACCCGAGAGCTTTGATGTCACCCTGCAGCGCAAAGACAACGAAGGCTTTGGCTTTGTTATCCTCACATCAAAGAACAAGCCGCCACCTGGAGGTGTGGAGCTAACACAGTCACGACCCGTGCATGACCCTCACGCTTACACATCCGTTTTTAGAATCGATGCAGATCAGTAGCCTCCAGGTCCACGCACTGGGTCATCTTTGATCCGCTTGATTTTAAAAGTTTAAAACAATTTTATCTTGAGGCACTTTACAAGACACCCGGATCCAATTTATATAGAGTGCAAGTCCAAATTCAGCTCGTTTCGATTCGGTCTAATTAGGTAATTCAACTCCGGTTCAACTAGAAAAAAAAAGTTCTCAATAACTCTGTCGGTGGCTTTCTGGGGGCAAGAGACACAGCTAAACACAGAAGCACTGGGCCCAGAGTCCCTTCTAAGAGTTTCCAGAGTTAATGGCAGCAGTAACTCTGTCCATAGTTTTAACCATAACAAAGATACAGAAGAATCATAGAAGCGCTGAGGTAGGAATGCCTTCTATGAGGGGGAAAAAACAACAAAGGATATTTATAATTAATAGTTGTAATAACTCTGTCAATGATTCCATCCGGAGAGTCGGGTAAACACAGAAACACTGGCCCAGGTGCACTTTCTGTGGGAAAGAAGAAGTAAAATAGCGCAAAGTTAATGGCAGCAAAAGCTTCGTCAGTCACACAGTTCAGGAAAGAAACAGCTTATCACCTTTACTGGGCTTACGTTCTACTTAACATGTTATAAAGAACGGTGCATTCATTGAACAAGCTGCCTAATTTGACTTCTGAGAGAGATGTAGTGATAAATTTCCGAATAACCGGCTGCTTTTACATACAGTAATAATCCAGTTTTAACTGGATAAAGACCTTGTTATTACAGCACTGGAATCGTAGTGGACACCATTAGTATACGTTTTTTCGGATGCAAAAGGGAACCAAAGCCCATCAAATTATTTTTATAAGTATCAGAACCTTTTTACGGCTAGCCTGTGACGTGTCATATTTTAAATAAGCACTGACTTATCCTTGAAAGTAGAATCACGATGCACAGCAAAAGCCATTCTCTCTTTTTCACAGTCATACCTCACAAAATCGGTCGTATCATCGAGGGCAGCCCCACGGACCGCATAGGCCGCATGAACGTGGGGGACCGCATCTCTGCCGTCAACGGCCAGTCCATCGTGGAGCTGTCGCACAACGACATCGTTCAGCTCATAAAGGACGCCGGCAACACCGTCACCCTGACCGTCGTGCCCGAAGACGGTGAGCAGGCTCGACTCCGGTTCCTCCACCGATCAGTGAACGAGCGCGTCCCTTTTTTTTTACTTCCGCTAACGGGCTAACATGAACGTTGACGCTTTCTCTGTCCTTACAGACGGCGCTCCTCCGTCTGGAGCAAATTCGGTGAAGCACAGTCCTTCAGCCCAGCACAGAGCTATGGGCCAACAGCCTCCTCCTCATCTAGACAGGTACAGCATAACGCACAGCAGCCAGCAGAGGATCTAGCCAGGCGGAACAGGAGAATATTTTCAAAGACAAACTCCAAAGAGTTTATAATTAGGAAGAAATGTTGTTCATATTCTTCTTGGATTTGAAATGGGTTATTTCCCTTATTTTGATTTAGAGTGATTTAGAGTTTGGCCAGCTGTAATTGCTGGAAATTTCAGCGACTCTCATTTCAACATTTCATGCCTGTAGATTGTTTCTTTCAGCCATTTCTTCACTTTTTCACATAAATGAAGCAGCGATTGAAACTATTACACAGTAGTTCAGAGGAAGTGTTTACGCCACCGTCATAATGCCGATTATGGCTAGAAGTTCATATTAGTATGTCTAACTTAAAAAGTCTAATAACTGCATTTACAGATATAAATAACTGAGGTAATGTCAAAGAAAAGCTTATTATCTCTCCTGCAGCAAGCTTTATTCCCCTTGGGGCTGATTATGATGCCTTTTTTTTTTTGGACTACAAACCAGACTTCTAAAGGTGTTCCCACATTTCTGCAAAAATGTTCCAACTTTTTTTGTGTCCTTCACCTTTCTAAAATGTAAAAAAAAAATGCAAAAACAAAACAAGTAAAGCAATCTCTATCATAGCTATGCCAATATATTGTGTTCACATATCCACACCGTGACGCCTTGAGTCCACAGGAGACGGTTCGCTGCAGGTCCTTCCACTTGAAATCCCAAATTACCTCCCAAAGTCACAAAGCTCCTATTTTTCTGCACTACCATGGGGCCCATTATCATCTCCTGTGGCCGGCACGCTCCTGGTTACCAGAGAGCACAGAAAATCCCCCTCTGGTCAGTCTTTGGACAGAGGGGGAAGGATTAATGAAGAGGCCTGGTTTCTTTTTAAACTTTCGTCAAACAGGATTACCTGTGCCAGAATCCCCAATCCCTTTTCAGTGACTGCGTTCGGACGTCACAGTTTTCCCGCATTTCCCCCTTTTTAATCACCGGCACATGCCTCTGCTCGGCTCGGCCTCAGATATCTCTCCCCTCTCTCGGTGCAGAGAATTTCCCGACTCTTTGGATGGCGTGTCAGCGCAGCTAAGTTCCCACAAAGGCATTGTAATGAGCTCTCCGAAGCATTAGAGCGTGCCGCTGTTATCTGTCACCGAAATGTAAAAGCAACACAGCTCTTTGAAGGATTTACAGTTCTCAGCACACGCCGTAATGAAAGCAACAGAGAGAGGCTACGCTGCTGTAATCGAAGCGCGGCGGCGTGCAGATATTAGCGCCGCTCCTTGTTTTAGTCCAACCTGCTGGTTCTTCCGCGCTGTGCCGCACTCTAAGCCGTGTGTCGTCCTTCCTGTGGCAGGGCTGGTGAGTCCGAGGTGAGGAACTCTCATCAGCCGGGTGAGACGGGAACAGTCGCCGCGTCAGGACCCAAACAGGTGAAACTAACACAGGAGGAATGAAAACTTTTTATCAGCTCCGTGCTTTTGGATTTTGTTCAAAGGTTTCCCGGCTGACAGAGCTCCCTTTCTGCTGTGTGAACAAACAGGGCTGCTTCGTGGTGGAGCTGGAGCGCAGTCAGCGGGGCTTCGGCTTCAGCCTGAGAGGAGGAAAGGAGTACAACATGGGCCTGTACATCCTGCGCCTGGCCGACGAGGGGCCTGCCCTCAAAGATGGACGCATACATGTGAGTTGGCTAATTAATACGTCAACCCGGTGGAACCACAGGCTGAGCTTAGTCTACAGCTTATTAAGCAACACACAGAACAGGATTTGTTTAAAGAGTAGCATGGAATTTGATTATTAAGTGAAGAAACAGTGCCTATTAAAAACTCTTGTTTTTCAAAAAGTCAGAGTTGTATCTAATCCATCCATCCATCCATCCATTCATCCATATTTCCATCCAACCATCCATCCATCCATCATCCATCATCCATTCTTCCATCATCCATATTTCCATCCATGTTTCCATCCATACATCCATCCATCCATCCATCATCCATGCATCCATCATCCATATTTTCATCCGTCCATCCATCCATCCATCCATCCATCCATCCATCCATCCATCCATCCATGTTTCCATCCATCCATCCATCCATCCATTCATCCATCCATTCATCCATATTTCCATCCGTCCATCCATCCATCCATCATCCATCCATCCATCCATTCATCCATCATCCATCCATCCATTCATCCATATTTCCATCCATCCATATTTCCATCCATCCATCCATACATCCATCCATCCATCCGTCCATATTTCCATCAATCCATCCATCCATTCATCCATCCATCCATCCATATTTCCATCCATCCATCCATCCATCCATCCATCCATATTTCCATCAATCCATCCATCCATCCATCCATCCATCCATCCATCCATCCATCCATATTTCCATCAATCCATCCATCCATTCATCCATCCATCCATCCATCCATCCATCCATCCATCCATCCATCCATCCATCCATCCGTCCATCCATCCATCCATCCATATGTCCGTCCGTCCATCCATCCATCCATCCATCCATCCATCCATATTTCCATCCATCCATCATCCATCCATCCATTCATCCATCATCCATCATCCATCCATCCATTCATCCATATTTCCATCCATCCATATTTCCATCCATCCATCCATACATCCATCCATCCATCCGTCCATATTTCCATCAATCCATCCATCCATTCATCCATCCATCCATCCATATTTCCATCCATCCATCCATCCATCCATCCATATTTCCATCAATCCATCCATCCATCCATCCATCCATATTTCCATCAATCCATCCATCCATTCATCCATCCATCCATCCATCCATCCATCCATCCGTCCATCCATCCATCCGTCCATATGTCCGTCCGTCCATCCATCCATCCATCCATCCATCCATCCATATTTCCATCAATCCATGCATCCATCCATCCATCCATTCATCCACATTTCCATCCATCCATCCGTTCATCCATCCATCCATCCATACATCCATCCATCCATCATACATAATAATGCTGTGTAACATTTAATCCTTGTGAACTGTGGTTATAGTGAAACATGGGAGCTTAATCAGATGCCTGGAGTTTCTTTAACCTCCAGCTGGTTTGTGATTCTGATGGTTGCCGTTCCACATCTCTGGGATCCAATGTCCCGTCCTTCTAGTCAGAGTTGAAATGTTTGGAACCCCTCAAAAAAAAACACAATAGAATTCACCTTTTTGTTTTTGTATGTTGTAATCAAAGTTCTTCATTGAGAGCAAAGTGGAACCGAAGTCAAATTCCTTGCTGTATGGAGCAACTTGCCGATTAAAGCTGATCCTGATGCTCTGTAAACTATGCTTGTGAACTGTGAAAGTATTTGGATTTCAGGTCGGAGATCAGATCGTGGAGATCAACGGCGAGGCCACTCAGGGCATCACGCACACCCGGGCGATCGAGCTGATCCAGGCAGGGGGCAACAAGGTTCACCTGCTCCTCCGACCCGGCCAGGGCCTTGTCCCGGATCACAGTGAGTCACGCCATCGATCCGCCTGCAAACATCCACTCAGAAGCATATTACCCAGTCATATTCAGAGGGATATGTTTGGTGGGGCGGTGCATCCTGATTCACATGCATGAGTTTCAGGCTTCCCTCTTTAACCTCTCTCTCTCTGTCTCTGTCTCTGTCTCTCTCTCTCTCTCATATATTCAGCACTTCTAACTCTGCCCGTGGTGCTTGTTTATCCTCCTTGCTTTAATCTGTTTCTGCTCTGGCACGGCTGTCTGTTTCTACCTTTTTTATCTCTTCCTCCTATAGGTTCGAACTCTTCTTCCACCCTGTGCTTCTACATGAAACCAGAGCATCACTAAAGGCCTCACTGCTTTTCTCGGTCTGTCTCTAATAAACGCGGTAAAACTTTTTTGCCTCTAAGTTCAACGTCTCTCAGGTTTCAAGTGCTGTCTGTTGTGTACTTCATCGTAGCTGAAATGGTCCCAGTGTCTTGGAAAGACATTGGTATCCCTTGAACGTTTCTGGATTCAGTCCAGACTTCGGTGTGTTTTACTTGGATTTTCTGCGATAGACAAAGCCGAGGAGAGTTGTAAGTGGAAAGGAAAATGACCCACAGTTTTCAACACTTCCCCTGAATTAAAATATGGAAAGGGTGGCAGACATACATATGTATTTTGGCCTTTTTTGCTCTGATATCCCTAAATTAAATCTGCTGCAAACAATCCCTACCAGAAGGCAGCTGATTCGTAAATAGAGCTCCTCTGGGTGGAATTTAGTGCTGCTATAAATGCATCTATTCCGTGAGGGCCTCAGGTTGGTCTGAGAACATTGATGAACAAACAGCATCATGAAGATCAAGGAACACAACAGACAGGCCGGGGGGTAAAGCTGTGGTGAAGTTTAAAGCAGGTGATAAATTGACATCTTACGCTCTAGATGTCTTAACGAACAGCAAACCCACTAAGACGTGGACTGTCCACCTAAACTGACAGTCTGGGTAAGGCGAGTAATTATCAGTAAAGCAGCCAAGAGGCTCATGGTGACTGGAGGAGGGGCAGAGATTGGCTTTTCAGATGACTTAGAGGAGTGTTTGTGCACTCCTTAAATCTGGAATTCATGCAAGAGTGTCAAGGACATGGCAAACATGTGGAAGAAAGTGCTTAAAATGACATATGTGGCAGAAAAACTAACACTTCACATCCACTTGAACAGAAGGGGATATCCAAAACCCACAGTAAAAAAAAACATTGAAGTTGGTGGTTACAAGGTGAACAAATGTATAAATGTCAAGAGGTATAGACGTATTGGCTCGCTGTACATCATTGCCATTTAAAGGGGACATATCATAACTTTAAATCCTTCCTTTTCACATTTAAATCATTCAGTTGTGATATATATATATATATATATATATATATATATATATATATATATATAAAGAGAAGCTACAATGCTTTGGTCTGAATTCCTTGTTTTGTTACCCCACAGCCCATCTTTAGCCCCTTTTCTGAGGTTCGTCTAAGAGAGACTGGTTTTGGTGCCGTCTCTTTAAATGCAAATGAGGCGCTTCATACCCCGCCCCCCCCCTCCAAGTTTCATAGCAATCCACTCCACCCAGTCTGGCCCTTTTTGTAGTCTGCTGGGTAAAGGTGTGTGGGTCAATACACCCAACAAACGAACATTTTCACTCATCCACTTGTAGCTTCAAAATCCACAAAATCACAGCGAAAAAATAAAAATAAAAATGGCAGAAAGTCCATGACCTTGTTTTGCAGCTCTTCAGCAAATACTGTGGCGTAATTGTTCAAGAAACAAGATAGAGAATAGAGAAAACTGAAATGCTTGGAAAAATATGACCCCAAACAGAATAGAAAGATATCTACGCAGCACCCGGACAGACTACATTCAAATGTTTTGCGCTTACAATAAAATGTATTTAAGAAAAGTGGATTTTTGGTATCTCCCTTGTAACTCGGTCCCCAATTACGTACAGTAAGCAGAAGAAGAATGTTTCTACAATGCCACTGAAAACATACCCCATCCTCTTTGGTAAAAGAACGAAAAACTGTGGAAAAGTCCTTAATCTGATATTGATCAATGGGTGGAAGGATCGGTGTGCATTCACTGGCATCAACCTTTTTGATTTCAAAGACAAAAAGAGAATTAATTTCTTTGAGTTGCTACTCTGAGAAATCCAGAAAGCTCATTTCAGCACCGCTAGATCCATCACTCGCCTTTTTTCCCCCCTCCCCGCCCTCCCCTGATTTTTCTGCCGCCTATCTCAGCGCTGAGCCTTGGCTGTATGCTTCTTATCAGCTTGGTGGAAAATTGAAACGTCAGTCCCGGGTGAACCCCAGCACCCTTCCAGCTGATGCATATCTGAAGCAGGGCAAATATTTAGATTGAGGCTGCGACGGGTTATTGCAGAACGTCTGCTCTGTTAGGAGGCTTCTGTTGCATGTTTTTATTTGCCCTAATTCTTGTTGACTTTGCAGCACGTGAAGAGGATTTAGTTTTGTTTGTTTTATGTTTGAATTCCTGCAATAGTTCCAGTGTCTTTGAAAGGTTTGCACACCCCTGTTGCTGGTGAAGGTTCTCAGTCATCTAGGTCATGGTCATTCCAAAAAAAGTAAAAAAAATCAAAGCAGCTGGACTTGTTTTCCGTAGTTGAAGACGTTTCGCTTCCTCTCCAGGAAGCTTTCTCAATTCAAAGTACAAATCTAGAGTAATGTGCAGTACCAAGCTTTATACTGCTGCCTAACAAAGGCCTTGTAATGGCTTAGACAACATGCAAATTCAACCAAAACAGGTCCATCCCTTAGTAATGGGCGGTCGTTGAAGCCATTAAGCCAGCAGATTGAACCGAAACTGGTCCACTCCTCTGTAACGAGGAGTCGTTAGGGTTAGTTTTTTTTCCGTTAATCCGTGAAGGATATGTGCCACCTATTAAAGTTGGAGAAGGTTTCGAAATCACCCACCATGATCACCCAAGCCTTGAAATTTCAAACGGGGGTGTCTAGACCGCTGAGAGCCACTGGATGCTTAGCAGAAATGTTATCCTGGTTTATTAATTTTTGTTTCACTTTGTTCTTCCAGGTTCAAAAGACAAAGTAGCCATTCCGTTGACCAGCCTTCCCAGACTATCTACATCCGACGAGCAGTCATCTCCAGCCTCTCCGTCCTATCACCCAGGACGGTCACCATCTTCCTCCAAAGCATTCGCCCCTGATGAGCCATCGGCGGGGGATTACCGAGTGCCTGGTTTCCCCGGTGCTGGACAGGAGCATGGTACACAAGCTAACCGATCAAGAGGACAGCAGCGCCCTACCCACAACCATAAGCGTGCTGCTAGCCCCAGGAAAACTGTCCAGGGCGACTCCAAATCCGCCAGTCCCAGAAGAGCCACAGAGGGTCAAATGAATCACGTGGAGCGTCCCCAAAGCCCCCAAAAAACAGTGGAGGACATGAGCATGGACAGAAAAGCCCAAGGGCAGAGAGACCAGCGCTCTACTAGTCCAAGGAAAGGCTCCAAGAGGGAACTAGATCCTTACCTTCCTTCGAGGAACCCGGAAGAACCTCAGAGCCCGAGACGCCCAGCTGGACAACAGCCAGCTGGGGACGCTGCTTACCGGCTGGAGAGAGGGGCTGCAGAGGATGGAGACAGAAGCTGGGGGACCGGCGAGCACCACAGGAAGGGAAAGAGAGCTGAGAAAGAGGCGGCGGCACAGAGGTCCCACCGGGAGAGGTCGGGGTCGGACGCCGATCCGCCCGCGGCGGGCCACAGGAGCGGACGGGAGAGAACCGAAAAGGAATATCCCGAGGCCAAGTACCAGGGCCCGGCGGAGCAGGTGAGCAGAAAGGACCCCAGAGGTTCCAGCAGCAGCATCCAGGATCCCAACTGCAACGGCACCAGCAAGAAGGCTCCCATTACGCCGGGGCCGTGGAAGGTGCCCAGCTCGACCAAGATCCAGTCTCACGCGGACTCATCGTATGCAGATATCTGAAATCTTTCCACGGGTGGATGAAGACGAAGCTGAGCCTTTTGAGAATCAAGGAGCGTATTCGTAGACGGGTTGGAGAGAGCGGCTCAAATTATAACCAGCAGCATACCCTCTCATTTTTATGTCTGTCGTGTTTTTGTTTTTGGGTTTTTTTTCGTTTTTTTTCACCCAGTTTGCCTCAGACGGTTTTCACCAAGCCGCTGACCTCTGATCTAAAACGAGTATTTGTTCGTGTCTCGGCTGCACGGCCGTGTGAGATGAGCTCTGAGCAAGGGTCTTTGTGGTGGAAATCTGTTTTGTGCCAATCAGAGACTCCGGTTAAAAAAAAGAAGCTGCTCCCGATGGCACTCACTGTGAATCAGTCCGGATGTGTCTGAATGAAGTGCTCCCTCTGTCTGCCCGAGCCACAAGGAAGAACCTGTTTAGTTTGTTTTTGTTGTTGTTGTTTACTATGAAGGATTACAAGCATACTCATGCACTCACAGCTTTTAAACCGAGCAGGATTTATTCACTGTTATCATCCCAAACGGGACCCAAGTTATCTTCTAATAACAAAAAAATGCTTTTTTTTGTTTGTTTGATTTGTTTTTTTTCTTGTGTTGAAAATCCGATAAAAGCTGTGACTTGTGTGACTGCATCCGAACATGTGAAGTCATGAATCCCACCTCGGTGGGAGGACCACTCTGAAGCTTTATATGCATCAATGAGCAGACCAGATACTTGTGGTTATAGATCTAATGTTTTTGTACTTGTGTTGTGAAACTAATGTGAGAATCAAAGCAAGTCCACACACACACACACACACACACACATCCATGTTGAGTGCACTTAGGCGGAGGCCGAACATGTAGATACGCGCCCCCATTTAAGCCAATCCCCACTTTGAAAACCTCAGACTTCACTTGATCTCTAGTGGTCTGGAAACAGCCTCATCCATCATGTCGTTGACTGTTAGCAGCACTGTGCCGATGTGTGTTTCAGTTACTCCTGCAGACTCAAATATACTCAATCTGCAAAATGTGATATTTAGCAAAGTGATTACTCAAATATTGATTATATTTAGGAGGAATTCATTAGCAGAGCCTTACTATTGATAAAAGTGCGACCTTTCCGTTTTAATTTTCATAAAACATTTTGACGTGTGTATTTGTATTATAAAAAGAGACACACACACACACACACGGAGGAAAAAAAAAGTAAACTTTTGTTCAAATGTTTGATACACAGGGCCGGACGCATGCGTTGGCCCTCCTGGTAAAGATGTGCAAAAAGCCATGAAATCAATGAATATTTTGGTGCAGCTGTATAATCTCTTGACTGTAATTTTTATTAACAAAAATACAACCTTTATTCTGTGCATATTTTTTAGTGGGGTAAAAATCCCTTAAGAAAAAAAATCATCTGTGTCACAGTTATTGGTAGCCAGGCTTTCCTCTGTTGCAGCATTTAACAAGGTGGAGGCGCAGAGAAAGATCCTTAACCATTCCATTTTGCACAATCTCTCTAAATCAACCAGAATCCTGGGTTTTCTCTGATGATCTTCCCTCTTAAGCATACTTGGAACTCAGATGGCCATAGATGAAGGTTGACTTTTCTGTCTGGTGAAACATATCCATGTTTATTTGGCCACATATTATGGATCATTGTTTAGCAGAAAGACCCAATAATGACCCATGTTCTGTTTTGTGGCAGAGCAAATCTGATTTTTGTTAAAAAATAAAATAAATGAATAAATAAAAATAATTAAAAATAAATAATAAAAAATAAATAAATAAATTCTGGCAATCCATAGCCCATGAGGTCAGTCTAACAAGGGTGCCATTAAATGAAAATAAAGAGAGACATCATCTTAATAATACAAATATTATTAATGTTCCCCTGGCCTTTGGAAGAGAGATTGACCCACAGCATTACTGATCCTCCACCAAACTTTACCAGTGAATATAAATGTTCATATTTAGTTTTACAGCAAACCCATCTCACATGTTCGTTACCTTAAAAAGGTTTAATCTTTCTTCTCTTTTGACCAATCCTCACAGCTCCAGTTAAAGTCCCAGTCTCGAAGTAGAGTTAGGGTAGAAAAAGGGACTCTTTTCTTATGTTCCATTTATACCACAGGACAACTAAAAGTTGTTGATCACTAATTAGACGTTTCAAAACATTAGTCAATTAAAAATACAATTATAAATAAAAGAAATAGTTTTGTTACATTTAACTTTAAAAGATTGTTAGGCATGCAATTGTGATTTTGTTAAATGAATATATTTCTTAGCATGAGATTTTTTTTCTTTACTAAATGGATGTACTCAAATTTCAGGTTATTGTTTTTTTTTTCTTCTTACATTTTTATTGTAATATTATCCTGCTGCAATTGATAAATGTATTTATTTTAAGGCTCTTTACACATCTTTTACCAGGGCAGCCAATGGTTGCAGCTCGCACTGTACTTTGCTGTAGTTTATGATTCAAAATGTAAAGCTTAACATTTACTTGCAACACCATCATCAGTTTTTTTTATATATACACACACAAAGCCAGACCTTTAAAATAATCCAAATAATCTTCAGTTTTGACTTGAACGCTGCTTGTTTGAGACCGTAGGCACATTCGTGCATAATGTGAACGCATCTGCTCTGCCTCTCTGGCAGTCCGATAGGAAACTTTGCTCGCCTCCTGATCAAACTGGGATTCAAGATTGGCATTGAAAATAAATGTTTTTAAATTTACAAAAGCAACCAACTGTGCTCCACCTGAAAGAGAAAATGTAGCGTTTCGGTGTTCTTACTGTGGACTAGAGTGACATCTAGTGCTCCAACCTCTGCTCTGCACAAACTAGTCTTAGCTTTAACCCCCAACCCTCATCTGCCTGCCTGCATAAGCATTTGAAGACGCAACACAAGCAGCTGTTTGTCTGTGAGGCCGCTGAATAATGTATTGTCTGTTTTTACGTTGACATGATGGGCTACTGTAATTTTTACTGTTCATATCTTTACCACGTCCGATGCTGTGGCCTTGCATTGCTCCAACATATTTAAAAGTCTTGTTTTGACATCATTGTAGTTGTAAATGTTTATAAATTGTACAGCACCTGTATAAAATAATTGCCTTCATGAAGAAAGAAAATCTATGTAAAATGTTCCATTATTTTTTTAAGGGAGCTGAGAGGAAATGTTATGCAATGGGTGGAAAAAAAAATGATTTGGTCATGGCATACTGTTCATGCACTGATTAATAAAGGTTTACTGATTAAACATAAGAGTTTGTGTTTTATTCAGCAATACGAGTAAGAATGCTAACAGCAAACACGTCCTGTTATTTTTTATTTTTTTTACAATCTTTGTTTTTATCTGGCCGTTCAAGTCAACAACACCCAGCAGAGATTTTGTTCCAGAACACAGAAGACGACATTAAGAGGGCGGACTTCCAAAAAGACAGGTTTGGTGAGGAACAAACACCTTTCACATTCTTTTAAGTTGAATTTGCACAATTTTAGATACTGCATTTCTGCTCTCCGTCCTGCCTTGTTGCCTTTCATCTTCTGTGAAATCGTGTGTTTTGTCTTGAAAAATTAGTTTGTGGTTTTTCTTTTTTTAATGTTTGAATTTGGAGGGGGGGGGGGGGGGGGGGGGGGTTATGCCTGCTATAGTTTTGTTTTCACTTCACCAAGAAGTTAGTTTGAGATGGGAACTAAGATGGGTATCTCTAAAGAGGTAACTAAATCTAAAAGGTAAAACAATATATATATATATATATATATATATATATATATATATATATATATATATATATATATATATATATATATATATATATATTTGTTTTTATTCAGATTTTATTATAAATGGTGTGTTGAAAATGATCTGTTGCCTTCCCAATAACTGATGGAAAAATCTTTATTGGTGATAAAGTACTCAAAGACTTCTAATCGTTGGACAGCTTTTTGCATCTTTCTCCTGGTATTTTGACAATTTATCTTTGGTGATGACTTCCAAGTCCTTAAGGTATGAAGGCCTCCTTGCCATCACCCCAACCTTTAGATTGGGGTGATGATAGATTCAGACTGTGGTTCTGCCGCTTAAAATAATTGTTATAACCTCCAGGCAGAAGAGATGTGTTTTTATTTATTTTTTACTAAACAATCTCTTTAAATCTGACAGGAGTATGAATACTTTTACCTTAACATTTTGTGCATTTTACTTAATTCTATTTTTATGTATCATCCACACCATCATACCAATGAATTTAACCACCGTGTATCGGGGGTTTTTTTCCGCTCTTGGTAGTTAAGTACCATTTAAATTATGCAAGGAAAAAAATAACAAAAATACTGAGATCCAACCTATAATTGAATTATGTATTTTTTAAAATATGATTTCATATCACACCCCATTTCCAGTGATTGTTGTGAACACCATTTGAACAAATTGACTTGAACAAATGTAAGACATTGAGAACCTTAATTAAACCATAAATACCCTCCAAATTAACTCCTCGTAGATAGTACTTATACGTCATAAAGCCATTTCCTTAGTTCATGACTAGATTACAAAAAAAAAAAAATCGTTTTGCCATATGTAAAAACGGGTACAATACATCCCTAAGACGAATATGACCTAAAGGATCATGGCAAGGAGTCCGAAGGACATATCCTGTGGGAGACTGCTGCTATACATACTGGTAAAAAAAAAAAAAAAAAAAAAACTGGCGCAAAAAGACATTTTGCCTAAAGTAGGAACTGGCAAAAAATTAAAATAGTTAAAATACTACTAAAATAACCACAAGACACACTAAAAGACTTATTTGGCTAAAAGAAGGAAGTTTCTCAATGGGATGTTTTGTTAGAGACACTGCCTTAATTCAAATCCATTTTGGGAGTGTCTTAAACCTGCTTTGACCTATTGATTTTAAAAACAAAAGTTCTATATACTATTGGGCTAATTATATTCCATAGTAAGATATTGTTAATATCTGACAAATATATAATATCTACAAGCAGAAGTTAGCTTTTCTTAGTCAGGGATCCCCAAAGTCTGCTTTTGATAAGTATCAATAATAATAAAAACAACAACAACAATACTACTACTACTACTAATAATAATAATAATACATTTTATTTAACAGCACCTTTCTAGACACTCAATGTCACTTCACAGACAATAAAAATACAAATACAGGAAATAAAAAAACAAACCGTTATAGAGAGGGACAAGAACAACTGACCCAAGCATGACCAACGTATGCAGTAAAAATATACCATTTATTTATGGGACTTGTACCTTTTTTTATTAATTAAGTGGTATACATAATTAATCTAAATACTTAACACACAAGTCCTGGGGAAATTAATAATTGTGCGGTATTTGAATACCTTAAACATCGCTATGAAATTAGGTTTGGATGAAAAGGCAAAGTGTGACTACTATTGGAGTGTAAAGGGGTGAATTTATGTGAATTGATTTATATTTTGAATTTTCTTATCAAGGTTTTAATGAATGTTTGAATTGTAATGTTTTATTTATCTCAAAATATAATTTTAGTTTATCAGTTTGTTTGTTTTTATTTTAGTCTGTTTTTTGTAAGTGTTAAAATGCTCTTTATTTATAAACAGATTATTTTATTCTTATTTATGCTACATTTTTTGCCCTTTTTTTCCCCACTGACGTTTCACCTTTCGCCGCCTGACATATTCTGTGGAGAGTGAAGCGCTCCCTCTTATGGCTCGGTGTGATAATATTTACCATGACGTCAGCAGAGCGGAGTTGAGTGCGTGCGATTCAGCACGCAGTCGCTGCAAGTTCAACTCCAACTCCCAAAAAGCCCTGCGAGACCTACGAACTACACTAACCACAATTCAAGGCGTACGCATGCGCAGCATCTTCAAAATGGTCCCCGTTGACTCCAAATGCTCGGCACGAGAACTACAAATTGTCGCGGACATGCGTAGTACGAGCCCCGAGCCCTTTAAACATACCGTACGTGCAAAGATGGCAGCCCAAGTCGACTTGCTCCGTGCGAAAGTGAACGATGAACGGATGAGGGACAGCTTTGACAGATTCATCAAAGAGAAGAAGAAGAAAAAGAAACGGGATTTGTCGCCGTCAGCCGACAAAAGAGAAAGATGTGAGAAAGACGCGAAGAAGGTGAAGCTCCACCACCACCACCATCATCACAACCAGCAGCAGCAGCAGCACATCCAGCAGCAACACGCCGAGAACAGGAGCCACCAACCGCATCGGCTGCAGCAGAACCCCAAAGCCCAGCACTTCAGCTCGGATAAACACGTCCTGCACATCCAGCAGCAGCAGCATCTCCATCACAGTCTCACTAACGGTGCCAAGAAGAGCCTGCAGCCCGCTTTCCCGGCGCAGAAGCGAGCCGTGCCTGCCCAGCCACCTGCGCTCTTCACTTTCACGCCCCTCAAAGTGGTGAAGGCCCAGCCGCAGGAGCTCAAAGACAAGCACCGGGAGAAGGAGCACAAGCTGAAGCTGAAGAAGGAGAACTCGGAGGCTAACGTGACGCATCCCGAACTGAAGAAGAAAAAAGGTGAGTTTATGATCGGAGATTTCTTATTTCACCTTAGGATATTACCCGAGCCGTTTATGAATGTTAAAGGGCCAGCAGCAGCTGCAGCATGTCGGTAGTAAACCAGTGTTTTAGCTGCCTTTGTTTATGACCAGCCCTATTTTATAAATCATGAGGATGTTTAAGTGTTGCAGGTTTCACAAGTTCAGATTTAATATATTCTTTAGTGACCTTTTTAAATTAGGTTTTGCTTTCAATGAATAAATTCATAATTTTATCCACTAGCCTGTGCTGGCTTTTAATTTAAATTTGTATTGCTTTCCATAGCTGGCTACAAAAATGTTTGTTTCTGTCAATTACTAAGATATTTTTATTAGCTTGGTCTTTAATTTTACTTTTTAATCTTTTTTTTTTGTTAATTTAGAAATGTTTACAACAGCATTTATTTATGTTTCTTTTTTTTATGTCACATTTGTATTTGGTTAGTGTTCAGACAATTTAGCTTTTCATTCTGAAATTATTCACTGATTCCAGGACGTAGACTATTTCTAGTATTTTCTCTGTGATAATCCTGTTTAAAGCACTGACAGATACAAACTTATTTTTGGGGCCTAACTTCTGTTGCACATGTTTTCACTTGGCAGTGTGGCAGGCCCTATTTTAACTTCAGGAGAGAGTTTGTAGGGCATAAAGTCACAGGAAATGTACTATCTGACTTTAATTTTCTTCTAAAATTGCAGACATGTGTATACTGAGTTTTTTTTTTTTTTTGTTATTGTTGTTGTGGGACCTGGTCTCTACAAATATTTAAACTGGGTAGCTGTAAAATTTATATAACATGCAACATGTTTTTCTAGCCTTGCTTGTTTAAGGAAAGCTGTACATGCTGATGTAAAAAGAAGTGCAAAAAAGACCTTTCTGATTTCAGAAAGAAAAGGACATTGCGAGGTTGTTGTTGACCACTGTTGTGGTGAATATTGATTGCAATTAAACCACATTTTCCTCATTCTTCTGTTTCAATCACCTTGATGTTCGTCCCAACCTCCCAGACCTTCAGCTTCAGACCCAGATCAGATCTGGGCATAAAAGACAGTGAAAGTCCCTCCAACGGCTGGTTTATAGTGCTGAAAAGCAGAGTTTCGGTGCTTGGTGCAGGAATTATTATAATCTTCCAAATATTGGATCCAATCAGTCCTTTGCGATTGCAAATTGTGTGATTCGAATTACAATTTTGATTGACTGATTCACTAACTTGCCAAACAATCTTTATCTGCAACAACGTGGCTCTTCTGTATAACCTTTTCAGTCTCACACATCTTTGTTTTCTCGGCGTACGTCTGCACGCAGGCGTCCTTCGGTCGCCGCTCTTTATGTACGTTAAGGTCGGAAAGTTTAGCTGAACGGCGCTGCGGCTCGACTGTTTGCTTATTCAGGTGTTCTGCTGTAGATTCACTGCTGGGTTTAGTATCTTATTCCTGTTGATGAGCAAATAAGATCTAGAGATGCAGCGATCAGGCTTTTCCTGGTAAAAAAAAATGATGACTTGATTGTTGCTTTTGTCTTTTTTATTTCCTCTGAGGAACGATGATATGAAGGATAAAAAAGACGCTGCGTCGATTCCTGATTGACCTAGTAGTTTTATGAAGGAATTTAAAGATCAAATCTTGGATCCTGAACAGTTACGTTATTTTTTTTTTGTATCATGGAAAAGTGCCTGAACCCAGATGTTCCTGGTTAAAAGTTGTGGTTATTCTTTTGCTGCTTCGTGTAATAAATGTAGAGGAAAAAAAAGGTCAGATTGTTCAGTTTGACCTCTCGATCACTGATCAGAGCCGATCAAAGAAAAATTATTTGTTTCTGATCTTTGTCCCGTTTATTGGAGCAGGAAAGTTAACAAGCTACATGCAAGGATGTAAGTGAAAATCCCTCCTGCCCAATGATACACTTCAAATTGTTTAAAAAAGGGAAATAAAACCCTTTCAATGTTGAGAGGAAGCAATAACTACTTTTTAAAAGCTGCTCCCGACCAGAAAACTGCTAAATAATTTCTTTAGAGGTTGTCACACTAATGACGATCAGCTAATTAGAATATATGTTTGTTATATCATTGTACCTCCAACATGGAAGCAGTTAATTAGGATATTCTCACATGTTCTTTCTTCTGTTTGGGTTGGTTCCATTTCCTATTTTCTTGTTGATTTTAAGTGCAACTTTAAGATCCTGTGATGTTCCTCAAATTCATTGTTTTTGTGGTTTCATAGTCAGATTTCACATCTTTTCAGCAACAAAAAAGTAAACATTTTTTTTCTCTTGTGTATTTTCAGAGTTGATACCCAACAATGAAAATGGAAAGTCTCTAACATTAGAGGAATATCTTCTGAAGAAGAAAAAAAAGAAGAAGAAGCACCGCGACGACGACCACGGTGCCAAGAAGGTCCGACATGTGCACACCAAAGCGGTTCAGACTGTATGCGCTGGGCTTGGAGCTGATCTCACGGTCCTCGTCAACCCCGAAGCTCCTCCGCCCGCCGCAATAAAGCAAGAAAGCGCCCGGCATCCTGGCAGAGAACCTGTCGACAACTGCCCACCTTACCTCCAAGCCCTCAAAATGGGCCACGCCCCTTTCCTCTCGCATCAGGACCACTACATCCGCAGCTCCTGCCTACAGACTGGTACCAGATATGGACGCTTAATTCACGAGGAGAAGCAGCCCAACGGCGGCGGATCTGTGCTGCACGCCTACGCCGACGAGCTGGCGTGCCTCAGTCCGGCTGAGATGGAGGGCTTCGCCCGGGAGTTCCTGGAGCTGACCTTTGCTGAGAAGCCCAAAGGCGCTGCAGTCTACGCCTTGACGGTGATCCACGGGGCCGCTTCGTACCTGCCCGACTTCTTGGACTACTTTGCCTTCAATTTCCCCAACACACCCGTCAAAATGGAAATACTGGGCAAGAAAGACATTGAGACCACCACTATTAGCAACTTCCACGCTCAGGTATGTGGAATGGGGGCAATGTTATTGTGGTTTCAAAACAACCCGGCTTTAATTTTAAAGGCCTGATCTTAAAAGTGCCGATTGGGTGTACTGAACGGGAACAATGTAAAGTCTGAAATCCTGTCCTGTACTATCTGATTGATGAATGATGCTGTGCTATCACTATAAGCTAACGCTATGACAATGGTCTTTGAGAGTGCGGTGAAAAGGTAGGTAAATGTATCTGCAACAGTGAAGTAGTAAAATTTCCCGGACGACATAATCTAATGCTATCTATTTAAATATTAGCTTAATGGACACAGACAGCCCAATGACTGTGTGCTGTCGATCTGAGCTCCACCGTCGAGTCGTGCTCCCACTCATATCAATGAGCTGACTGCTCGATTGGCTATTAAATTAGCTATTAAACAAACCACTGCAACCCCCACCCCCAGTTACTCCACTTTTTAAATTTAAGCTGTTGGAGGCTAATGTGGCAAATTATAACACAAGTTATAGAGTCTGATGAAAAAGGGGGAAAAGGGACCTCTGGGAAGGCTTAGTTCTGCACTGTGTTCCTGGCTTCCAGCAGTGTTGCCAGGTCTGCTTATTATCAGCGACTTTGGGCTTGTTGATTTATACTGTTTACAAGCATCTTTGTATTACAGCGCGCTGGGTTGTTTGTTTTTTATAGAGCTGGTCGCTCTATAAAGTTGATACCCAACAAGGCTTCCATTGCCGTGTAAAAATTAACATTAAAAAGTAACAATCCCCTCAAACACGTAGGGCTGCACATGTTTCTCATTCGACATGTTTGTCCGTGCAACACCTTTTGTCTGAAGGCATTTGGCACAGACTGACAGCTAGCGTTAGCTTCCTTTAAGTCCCTTGTCTTATCTTTTTTTTCCTGTTTTTCCAAACAAGGAAATGATACTTAGATGATGTATTTCTCTTTTTGTCATCTCTTAACCAAAAATGTCTTCTGTCATAACCATCCCTTCAAAAAAATGTTGCTGCAGTATCTAAAATGCTATCGAATATTTTTAATATAATCAGTGTCGAATTTGAAATTTTAGTATTGTGACGACAAATCCAGCCTGTCTCGCAACTTGCACCAGGGCTTTATGAAAATCTTTGGCATTTCCTGTTCATCTGCCTCATAGCCGAAATACCTTCAAACAACAACTTTAGCTGTTTCTTCGAAAAGTGGGTAACAGCGTCTCCAACTTTGACGTACTCGCCATGGTTGTTGGAAACAGCTGGATTAGTTTGGTAAGCATGTTAACCAATTAAAGTTAGAGATGCAAACGAAGCAGTATGTCAACAGATGTTTGATACTGACAGAAAACTAAGACAAAAATGTAAATTAAATAAATAAAACTCTATTTGGAGCCCTGCAGCGAAAAATGCATCATAAAACGCATGAGGATCTCCATAAGATTAATTAGAATTTATTTAAATCTTTTTACTTTTGAGGTGTTTAGATTTTCTAGCGCTAATATCTGGGTATATTTGCCCTTTAAAGAGAGTAAGTAGGACAGTTTGCAGGGTTTTTTCTTCATGCAGGGAAAGTTTGATGATTTCACTCACTGGAAACTCCTGTTTGATGTAAGGGCTCTAAAAGCCGGGTGATTAATGATGATTCTGTGACGCTGTTACTAATATTTCCCTCAATGATCTGACTGCTCTGGATAGAAAACATCCGCATGGAATATTTTCTCTACGCACTTTTAACAACCCAGTGCTCGTGTACGGATAACTAAACGTGCGACACATGCTGTGGTCTGCAGCATTACTGGCAGGTAAACGTGGGCGTATTAGAAAATCCATTACCACAGGTTTTTAATACAGAAAGTGGAGTTTCTGGCAGGTGGAGAGTTGCTTAAAGAGTTGACAGATGACTCAATAGTTGATGCTGTTTTGGTTTTGCTCAACCGGGACAACAAAAAAGGACGGTGAAGTATGGACGGTTCTGTTTGGACCGTCCACCCCAAGTGGATTGTTGGGGTTGACCTCGGTAAATGGGGGAGATACTGGAAACATCACTTGCTGGTGGAGCGCACGCTCCTGCAGGAGGAGGATGTTCCGAGTACGCAGTGGCAGTACAGCACGGGTGTCAAACTCATTTCTACACTGGGCCCCTTTGGCATCATGAAGTCATCAAAAGGGTCGTTTGCACCTGTATAGATGACAGTTTTGATTTCATAATTTCATTTCAGTTCACATTAAAATGTAAAAAAAAAAAAAAAAAAGTCACAATGATGTAAAATCAGCACCCTTAGGTCCAATTTAAACAGTTTATGTTAAAAAAAAAAGTTTATATTTGGGGTGAATTACACTTTAGACTCATCAGTCTGTATCACTTTTTCCTCTTCTTGGACATTTCGGGGTTGTTTTAATTAGTGTTGCGCCGATGCCATTTTTTTGGCCCCAATACCCGATACAGATTCCATCTGTTTGAAATTGATGCGTGCGTATATATGAAGATCTGCGTACTATTTAGGGTAGTAGAACTTTGTATTGCCTACCTGGAATGGGTGACAATAGTTGAATAAACTTTTGGCTCTCAAGGCCAAAATAGTGCAACATTCGTGAAATTATAACATGTATAACTAAATCGTAGTGCAACAGTAAGACAGTAAAATTACATTAATAATTGAATCATTTCTTTTAAACCCTGAGTTTTGGCTCTCAAATGCCAAAATAGTGCAGCTTTCATGAACTTATATAACATGTATAATACTAGTCTGGAGAGAGAAGGCTGCGTTGAAGTGACACAAACATCAAAATTGTATCCGTGCCCTATTTGTTGGTACTCGCTGATACCGATACCACCATTTTAGTGCTGGGGCCCCGTCTGATACTGGTATTGGTATCGGTGCAAAAAGCTGACATCTAGTGGCAAGATGCCGTCACTACACAGTAAAAAAAGAAAGACATTCGCCAGAGAAGGCACAGTTTTTATCCACTTTAAAAGGATATATGCCACTACTTTATGACACGATATGCCTTTTTTGAGTCTTGAGGGGCATATAAATTGCCTTGACGGGCCGGATTCTGCCCCCGGGCCTTGAGTTTCACACGTGCAGTAGAGTGTAGGGTGGTAGGCTGGAAAACCCTCACCTGTCCTGTCGAAGTAGGATTTAGGGGACTCAAATGTTTGTCTGACCCGTGACATGGGATGCACAGGAGCAAGCGTGTTGGAAAATTATCAAAAATGTGGCTGAGGGGGCGAAGGCATTTTGTGGCCATGACTAAGGAGGAATATAAGGATCGGGGGGCTGAACAGTAATTAGGGCATCAGCAGGGGGTTTTAGAAAGTTTAGAAAGAAACCTCTGCCATCGCTCTGCCACCACATGATGTGCTAAGCTTAAAGGAGTGAGACATCTGAGGGCTGGTTCCCAGCTGAAGACCTGTTCGTGCCCGCAAAGGTGTTTCAGGCAGCACACCTGAAAAGGCTCTGGTGGACGGGCGCCAGGCAGCAATGGCCAGCAGATGGACTGTCAGCTTTTATATTATATCATAGCATACGCTGTATCTGCTCAGTGCAGCAGCTATTATCTGTTCAATACTAAATCTGTAAAAAATTAAAAGGATTTTATGATGAGAAACAAAAAGTGAATTTATTTATAATGATTGGCCTTATTGTGAAAAGATGGTAGTTCATGTGTTCAACCAAGAACATAATAAAAAACATGGTAATAAATATTGAAAATAAACATAGAATAGTAGACGTAATACAGTGTATGAAAAATCCCATTTGACTGAGCAGCACATACCCTCTTTTATCATTCAAATATAAAAAATATATGTTTAGCTTGCAGTTAAATAGCTTGTAGCAACTTAAAGGTTTCTTCCTTCTTTTCTTTTTCCCCAGGTGAGCCGGACTTACTGTTCAGGAACGTACCGAGCTGGACCCATGAGGCAGATCAGCCTGGTCGGAGCCGTGGACGAAGAAGTCGGAGACTATTTCCCAGAGTTCTTAGACATGCTGGAAGAATCTCCGTTTCTCAAGGTCTGAGCAAGATTTGCTTTAATGAAGGGTAGCCCATCAGTCCACAGATAACTCTAGCTTGGTATTCTAAACCTAGGAGGAAAGGCATCGATGTTTTTGGCTAAAGGAAAAACAAAAATGAAGTGACCTATAGTGTCAAAGCAACATGTCTCATCTTAAAGACATGGAAAAACAGGGGAAATGCCATTTCTTATCTGTTAAACATGAGTTTTCTGTTTTTATTCAGAATGTTTGCTTCAATTTGATGTTGTACCTTGGAAAAATATTAATTCAGTTCAGTTTATAATTCCAATTCACAATGCATGTCTTCTTAAAACACTTTACAAAGTCAATTCTATTGAATTATACAGACAGATTGGTTACAATGTTTTCTAGCTAAGGAAACCAAGCAGGCTGTTCTTGGTTTCATTGACTGCAAAACACACCGTCTATAACTTGTGGGTCCACAATACTTTAGGCAGCTAGTACCGGTTGAAATCAGATTACGTTTTGCTATTTAAAATGTTTTTTCGCTTCATTTGTTGATGGTTCATTTGGGACAAACAACCTCAGCTGGGTCTCGGAAAGCCCGAGACCAGCCGGTCAACTTCTTTAAATTTTTTAAATATAAAAAGCAGTTTTTTTTCTGTAGCTGCAGTTGGATCAGGTGTAGAAGCAGAGATGGAGCAGCAGGCGAAAAGGACTTGAGTTGAAATTGAGAAAACACCATGAGACTGAAAAATAAGCCTATGTGGCGTTTCATCACAGAAAGGAATTAACTTTAAGAGGGAAATGTCTGTAACAACTCTGCCAGGAGAGGGAGACATTTTATGTTTCATCATCATGAAACAGCCTGATAAACTGCAGATAGATTATGAAATTTTTCAATTAGCATACTTACTGCATATAACCTGATCATTTTACACTAAGGGGTTCGGGTAGCAAATCCTAGAAAATCCGTCTTTGCAACACTAAATGCTGTTCAATATGTGCTTTTTGTCACTAAATTCATCACATGTTGGCTTCAAGTTAGTTTTAGACCAAACACTTCATTCTATTCTGAATATTAATCCAATATTCTGCCATAGTTTGTCGTCCTTTCTCTGACCCATGGCCATTTAAACGGGTTATCTGTGAACGCTTTCTGCAGATGACCCTGCCTTGGGGGACCCTTTCCAGTCTGAAGCTCGACTGTCGCTCCCAGAGTGACGACGGACCGATCATGTGGGTCCGACCGGGAGAGCAAATGGTGCCTACGGCTGACATGCCCAAGTCTCCCTTCAAGCGTCGCAGGTAAGAGTTTAGGCAAGCAAAGAAAAGTTTGGGCAAGACATTTGGGCAAAACTGGGGAATAAAACCACAACTCATCCGCTTGGCCTTTATTTCTTTTTAGGTCTATGAATGAAATAAAAAATCTGCACTACCTGCCAAGGGCCAGTGAACCCAGAGAGGTTCTGTTCGAGGACCGGACCAAGGCCCACGCGGATCACGTAGGCCAGAGTTTCGATTGGCAGAGCACAGCCGCCGTGGGGGTCCTGAAGGCGGTTCACTTTGGAGACGGGTACGTTCCCTTGAAGCACGTTCAGATATGCAGCGCCTCTGCTGACCCCCCAGCGTATGAACAGGTTGTATTTATGTTTTTACGAAACCTCTTTTAAGGGATGTCCGTCCTCGGGTTACCAAGGATGTGGTGTGTTTTGATGCTGGAGACTTTAACGAGGTGGTCCAGAGGCTGCAGCTGGATCTGTATGAGCCTCCAGTTTCTCAGGTAAGAAGCTCAGATTTCATTTTAAAATGACCTTTGTTTTTGTTTTTTTGTATTTTCACTCCTATGAATTTGTTATCTTGGCGCAGTGTGTCCAGTGGGTGGATGACGCCAAGCTGAATCAGCTGAGGAGGGAAGGCGTGCGCTACATCCGGGCGCAGCTCTGCGACGACGACATTTACTTCATCCCCAGGAACGTCATCCACCAGTTCAAGACGGTGTCTGCCGTCTGCAGCCTGGCCTGGCACATCCGCCTCAAACAGTACCACTCAACGGACGACAAGGAGGAGCAGCAGCCCAAGGATCTGAGCCCCACCTCAGGGCGAGTCTCCTTTTCCTCCCCCGCCCGACCAGATTCCACCCTCACCCCCTGCTCGCGACGGCAGCCGGACGGCGTCCACGGCGGCGTGGCCAAGACCGAGGAGCCGGAGTTCCAGAGGCCGGCGACGCCTTCCAGGGAGCCTCAGCCGGCGCCCCCTCAGCCCACCAAATCTGCTCACCTCCCCCACCTTTACGCCACCGCGGTGCGCTCTGGGTGCACACCGTCGAAGGAGCCCTCGCTGCCAAAGGCTAACGGCCACGCCACAGACATCCCTAAATGATCCAGCCTGGCAGCCCTTCTTCCTGCCCGCCGCGGCACGGAGGATTTTAAAGAATTTTAGACTAAATTTGACATCTGGTTCAATCAGGAAGCTTTTCACCATAAATTATTCTTCATTTTTTTTTTTTTAAATCTCAGAATATTGGTGTGTTTTTGTCTTGTTTTTTTTCTTTTTAACCTACTGTAATGTTATTGTTTATTGGGACAGAATAATATATATTTAGTTATCGGATGTAAAGAATCGTATTATTTTTAAACTGACATTGTAAACTGCCACCCGTGCTGTTTGAGAAACTTTTTTTTGTTTGTTTTTTTTTTCTTATTTCACGGTGAAGTTGACTCTAAAACCTAATTAATCTTTTAACATGGTTTCATTCTTATGAACAGCACTTCTCCAGCAGCGTGACCCTTTTTTATGTGGTAATTTTTAAAGTCTGAACCTTATGAAGTTATTTTGTACCCCCAGGGTCCTGGCAGCTGTGTGCAGTGATACAAATGTGATATTCATGCTTAGTTGGGCCCACTTTACAACAGATTAACATTAAAATGGATGTTCTCCACCTTGGAGATACCAGGAAGCATATCTGGGTACAGGCCGCCCTGTTGGTAACAGGTTAAATCGCTTGCGCTTCATCTAGTTTGACGACGCCAAAGTGCTTTACTCTACAGTCATCACACCCTGACGGTGGTAAGCTATGTTAGTAGCTGATAGAAATGAGGCTGCCATTTATCAGCGCTACCGGGCCCTCCAAACACCGGTTAAATGTCTTGCCCAAGGATACAACTGAGACGATCAACGCCGCAACCCGGCAATGGCAGGACGAACTGCCTAACTCCTGCGTCACTGTCGCCCCTAGCATATCATGGCGTGTAGCCAGACTAATCATGCTCAGTGTAATTATTTGCACTACTTTCACTATCCACATAGTATTCTACTCTGTTCTGGCCTCAATAAAAAGGCATAAGTCCAAAATTGTCAAAATTAGCATCTAAACCAGCTGTGGAGAAGCGCCCACGCCTCCAAATTGCCCATATGGACTTGTTGTTTAGATACTGATGGAGGTTTCCATAGTTGTTGTTTTTTTTTAGGGTGCAATAAGGATGCAACACAAATTTCTAAAGAGAAGTAGTCCCGGAATTGTATTTAGAGAAGAGCAGGAAGTAAACGAGCTGGCAGTGGCTCATAAATTAATCTTAATTTGTTGCGTGACTGAGAATAGAGGGAGTATTTACCAAGAGACTGTCCCGACAGCAAGGCTGCAAATCATAGTGAAGGTGCAGAAGCCTCCCAAATAGGGAGGTACCAAAATTAGATTTTTTTTATTTGATTCAACGCCATGGTGTAGATTTCATATTTGTGGATGAAACCTGCCTCAGGGCGTTGCTTTGACTTCAAACTGAGTTGAGGTTTTCCAGACTTGCTGCGGTTTAACGATCAAAGTTTCGCTGAGATCCTGAATCTTAATCCGCTGTGAAGAGGGCCCAAGGTATTAAGATGATTACCCCCCCACCCCCACCACCCCCTTTTAAAGGCTACATGCAATTATTTTAATAAACTTGAAGCACTTAAATCTTGTTTTTCCAGCTAATCGTTCGAGTTCCTGATTCAAACTGTGTCTCATATGTGAATTTTTTTCCCCCCATTTGTACCATTTTTGATATTTATTTCCTCCAGATTGATTTTGAGCGGGCTCTGATTCCTGATCCTGCATCTCGAGCACCTTTTCAAATCACAAAGGAACTGCAAAAGTTGCACTTAGCAATAATATTCTAACTCATGTCTTCGTGTTTTAGAAGGAAATCGTTGTATGACAGTCTGTGGTTATTGCTGAATTAATGAGAATGTTGTGATGGTTTTATTTTTTCATTAAAATCCTTTATAACCTTTTAGGTTTAGCAGGTAGGTTTCACTAGGTGGAGCGGACGGCTTTAGGTCGTTTTGGGAACATTTTGGAGGATGAAGTCTGCTAGACATGATGCTCCCAAACATCCAGATTAGATTGAGGCCTTTAGTTTCTTGTCTTCAGAGTGATGTTTAGAAGGCAGGAAGTGATGTCGTGCTTCTTTTGCTCTGACTGCGTCTCAGTGCCTTTTTTGCGGTGCATGGTTAGCCAAACTTCACACCGAACGCTTCTGTTTTTTGATGACTGAAATGAGGGGAACAAAACCCACCTTTCATGCCACCTGGTAGCAAATATACACATTATAGTTTGTTTGAAAGGTTTTCCTTTCACGATAAGCAGAATGGATTTTCCGCTATGTAAATATGGCTTCCATGTAGTCTTAACTTCTGTTATTAATGTTGTAGCTCTTCTTTTGTGAAGATTTCTTTTTTTATTGCATATTTTTTTCCTAACTTATTGTCTTCACATGTTACTAAGTAGGATCCAGACGCTAGTCACCAGTGCAACCCGGTTATGTTAAAACAGGAGAAAAAAAACAACAAACAAGTGATCTGAATGCAAATTCCTATTTTTATTTTTTTTAATAAATAATTGTGCAGTCGCAGCACATCCACGTGTATGACATTCATTGTTCAGTAGGATATGCGTTTCATCTCGTCGCTTTTAAATATTATATTCCAGCAAAGAAGCACTAAACGACGAGAAGGCCGCTCTGTTTGAAAGACAAAGTTTTGTGCTCATCAAGATTCAATGTTTTACCCCTTTTCATTCACGACGAAAAGCATACAGGCGATCACACACATGCATATCTAAATGTAGTCCTAACACTCTGAGTTTAAGAGCTTTGCCTTGAGCACAGAAAGGGAAAAAAAAAGATACAATTTCTTACATCAAACTAACTCTTCCAAGCAGTTTCTCATTTCAGAGTAAAGCCCCGCTTGAGTTGATGTTGAATTTATTTTGTTTGTTTCATAGAAGGCACTGTTCAGTGGTCAAAATTTGCTTTACTTTATAAATTGCACAAAGACCGTTGTGTGTGTCCTGACGGGAGGCGCTGTTGCACAGAGCCTCCCGTCGAGGCTTTTCTCTGTTCTGCTGTGTCCGATGTTTTCTTGACAACTTTGTAATAAAACTGCTTCTGTCCCAAAGTCACTGCGTAGTGCACTGCGTCATTAGGGGACCCCGTCGCTTCAGATCCAGGTCTCTGGGTAGGCCCTGGGGCCTTTTGGCTTTCCAAAGCGGTTCCCAAATCCTGAGCAGAAGACAGGCGATGAACTTCTTTAAGATGTTATTTATGGTAACTAGCAAAAGTATTTGTACCCCTTGAACATTTTTTCTACAAAATAAAAAGCAAAGTTATGAAGTGGAAGGAGAATTATACGTGGGTGCTTCAATACCGACTTTACGTATCTGTGCACATCAATTTTCAAGCCTTCCTACAAATTTTCAATTGGATTTTGGCCCGGACTTTGACTGGGCCATTCTAAGTATTTAATATGCTTTGAAGATACACATCCCCACAGCGTGATTCTGCCACTACCATGTTTCACAATGGAGACGGTTTCTGCTCTGTCTTCTCTAACCCCCAGTGGGTCGAGGCAGATGACCGTTCACACTGAGCCTGGTTCTGGTTCTGCTGGAGGTTTTCCTCCCTGTTAAAGGGGAGTTTTCCTCTCCACTGTCGCTTCATGCATGCTCAGTATGAGGGATTGCTGCAAAGCCATCAATACAGGCGACTCTCACTGTGGCTCTACGATCTTTCAGGAGGAGTGAATGTTGCCTGTCAAGACTTGATAGGTTTCCTTAGAGAGGAAACTTTCTGACCAATCTGTATAATTGAATTGAATTTGACTTTGTTAAGAGCCTTGAGATGACGTGCTGTGAATCGGCGCTACATAAATAAAATTTAATTGCACTGAAGACAGCATGTTTAGGGTGATGTTTGTTTACCCTCTTGCACAGTATTTTGCTTGAAGGTTAATATGTTCAGTTTTAAATCTTATCTGACCAGAGGAGCTTCTGCCAACGTCAGATGTTTAAAGCTTGGCATAGTGACCTTACTTGAAGCCTTTACGTGGCATCCCCTCTGACTGGCCCGCTGTATTCCTTGTCTTCATGATACTGTTTGTTCTTTAATGTTCTCTAACAAACCTCTGAGGAAAGCTGGACTAACACATATATTTATATATATATACATATATATATATATATATATATATATATATATATATATATATATATATATATATATATATATATATTTGTTTTAAAAAAATCCATGTATTATTTTCCTTCCACTACACAATTATGCACCTTTTTTTGTGCATTACATTGAAGTTTGGAGTTATAATGTGGATAGGGTATGAGCTGCTATTATGTTGACTTACCAAATTTGAACACAGTAAATGAGCTACTGTGTGAGGCAGGTGGAGCTCCATCCTGAGTAGGAGGCGGTGGGGGGGTTGTTTTGGCTAGAAATATAGTTGTTACACGTTTAATTAGGTTTTTTTTGTGACAGGAATTACCTTTATCAACAACATCAAGTAGGAGATGTCATTACTTACGTTTTGCTTTATGCCTAAAAAGTTTCAGACTCTGGGGAAAAAACAAGAAAAATGATTGAGCTACGCTTTAAATTATTCATCCCTGACGACGGTGCTCTTCTTGTGTTACCTTTGTTCTCAACATGCCCTTTTCATTTCTTTTGTCTGCTTTGTTTCCTGGTTTGTCACTGTTCAGGTTGGGTGTGTGGTTCGTGTTCTGTTGTTCCACTTGCGCTGATGAACACAGAAACAGGAGATGAAACGCATATTTGCCCAGATGCTGACGCTCATTTAATGTAATCCCCCCCACAACCTCAACCCAACCATACCCCACCCACGTATCTGTGCCGAAAGATTATCCAAGGTTTCTTAAATGTGCAGCGTTTTGTTGCTGGGTTGCTGTTTTTTTTTTTCTTATTTTATTTTTTCATACAAGTGTGAGGACCTTTTATCGTCTTGATAACAAGTACTTTTGCAGTTATTAATAGCAGGCCGTGTGAGAAAGGCTAATGTGTAGTGTGCATCAAACCGACTCACCACTTCCTCCTTCAGCTGCGACCACAGGAAGAGGAGTGCGCTGCGGAAATGCACTGAGGGGCTCTGCAGTATGAACACAATGATTAAAATACCAATCCCCAGTCGAAACCCATTTACGTCCACTAATAATAAAAATCAGCACACAGAATCTTTAACCACTCAAGCTTTGAATCCCTTGATTTAGAAAAAATATCGTTGTGATAGTGTTTCTTAATTTCTTTCCCACTCTCCAGACGAATCTGCGTGTGCGTAGTAGCCGAAAAGCACAAAACAGTGTTTCTTTACAGATAAGGAAGTCTGATGAAGCGATGGATTACGGTAAATTAAACCAGCAGGAACTTTGGTCCTCAAAATCTTTTCGCTATATATCTGTGGTTGCTTAGAAAAGTATGTGCTCTGTACCTTCATACTAGCACATATGAGCAGACTCTTTATTATTAGGCCTTTGGCAGAATTTGATTTTGGTGCCTGCTTTCAGTTGAAACACAAAATCCAAATAAAATAAGAGAAAGAATTGCCAGAACTGACTTCATAATCTGCATTTAGATTGTTTTTTTTTAAAGCAACTAAGTAATTTATCATTTTAAAATACACTTATGAGTCCACTAAAACAACAATGCACTACCGTATGGATGCGGACATTACTTGTAACAACACTGTATTAGTGTCTGGCACCCTTTATAGCTGATAAAGAGATAGATGATTGTTTGTTTTTACAAAAAAAAAACTGTTATAATGAGAATCTATTAAATTTATCTACAAGCGCTTATTGGCAACACAGAAAAAGGATGTGGCAAGCTCTTTTGCAATTTCTAAAAAATAATTTAATGAATGTCAGGCTTCTGAAAAGTATGTCTGTTTCTCCGCACTCAATACATGGTTGGGCCTCGTCTTGCATGAATTACTGCATCGATGCGCAGTATGACATGGTGCCCAAAACCACCACTGATTGTGGAAACTTCCCGCTGGACCTTGAGCAGCGTGGATTATTTGCCTCTTTGCTCTTCCTACAGACACTGGGACCTTGATTTCCAAATGAAATGCAAAATTCACATCAATCCGAAAACAGGACTTTGGACCACAGAAAAACAGTCAATTTCCTTTTCTTCTTAGCCCAGGTAGGACGCTGCTGATGTTGGCTCTGGTTCAGGAGTGGCTTGACAAGAGGAATGCGACATTTGGAGAGCATGTCAGGTATTTGTGTGCGGTGACTCTTGATCCACAAACTCCAGTCCCAGACCACTCATTGTGAAGTGGTTTTTCCTGTTGTTGCTGCACCTTTTCCTTCCACACTTCTTCCTTCCACTCAGTTTTCTTTTAATGCACTTAGAATCAGAACTCTGTGAACATCTGCTTCTTCAGCAATGACCTCTTGTGGCTTCCCCTCTTTGTGAAGGGTGTCAGTGACTGTATTCTGCAGTCTTGCCCATGATTGTGTAGCCCACTGACCCAGAGTGAGAGGCCGTTTAAGGGCTCAGGAAACCTTTGCAGGTGTTTTAGGTTAATAAGCTGATTAGGGTATGACACCATGACTTTCCAATAATGAACTTTTTCAGAGTATTCTAATTTTTTAAGTTTCATTATCTGTAAGCCATAATCATCAAAATGACAAGAAACAAAAGCTTGGTCTTTATCACTCTGTGTCTAATGATTCTGTACACTATACAAGTTTCACTTTCTCAGATGACTGGCAAATAACATTGAACTTTTACACAATATACTAATTCTATGAGATGTGCCTATAAATATAAACTACGCAGGAAATGAGGGTGAGCTTTATGTAATGAAACACAGATAAGGAGGAGGTCTTTCTACTCAGCATTCAGGCAGGGAGTAAACAGCCAGACCATCAGGTGACTGTGGGTACGAGCATTTTTCTCGGTGTCAGAAACAAACAAAGGAGAGAACATTTGACCACAGATACTGTCTGAGTTTTGCACGATGCCTTCCACCACCACATGTGTGGTATTAACTTGAAGTGGCTTTTTGGGCCCGAACGACATGCTGTTTTGAAACGAGTGAAGGCGGTATAGAGAGCTTGAGTGCTGTGACAGAGTTTGTCCTTGGGATCTCATTTTGAAGGCTAGATTACTGATGAGGACCCAAACCCTCAAAAGCAACTTATTGTGTGGAAAAACTGGCTTTAATCACTGAATACCTTCTAATTTAGAGTATTCTGGTGACAGTTGTTGGGAGAAAGCTCACCTATCTGCTTTATTGTAAGAATGCTGGTCAGAAAGGGAGCTAAAATAACAAAGTCCAACCTGCATGATAGCAGAATTTTGGTGTTTCTTCACTTTGGTGAATTACAGGCAGTTCATGTCACCTACGTAAATATGGCTTCATCACCAACACAAGCAGAAAAAGAAAACACATAAACTAGCTGCATTACAATTATGAAGTAGATGATCAAACTGGTCTTTATGTCAGTAGTGTAGAATTCACAGTATATAAAAATGTTTAATATATGTATATTCTGAATGAGAAGTGAAGCGCTCTTGGGGGCACCCTGGAGGTCTAGATGAAGGCAGGCGACTCACCCAACTGTGAACTTCTAGCTCGAACACTCTGGAGGAAGACATTAGAAACATAAAGCCTGTCAGATAGATTTGGCTTTAAGACCAGATAAAAATGAACCCACGGTGGTGCCGTTAAAAGACACGACTGCCTGTTTGGCGCTCTTCGGATAAATGTCGGTACCTTGCTCCGGTTCATGACAGAATCCAGGAACTTCTTGGGCTGGGCGCTGCCATCCCACTCCGATGACATTCCTGTCCTCGGTAAAAGTTGTGTTGAGCCCATTGAAAGGGGGCGTAGCATATTTCCCTCATGATCTAAAGGATCAGACAGAGCGAGTCTTCTTAGACAAAACAGCTACTTGCGTACAAGCTGTATCTCTGCACTGCAAGGCAACGAAATGCTCACTCTCGTCTGCAGGGAGAGGGAAGGATTCTGGGGTCCTTTTAGCGACAGGCGATGCCAGACAGTCCTCCGCTATAAAACCAAACATAAAAGCCTTTTCATTACTCCTATAACCATGTTCTATTTCTTATTTAATTCCATATAATAATGTGCAGTGTGTTTTGTACACTAAACCTGTTTCTGAGATTTTATAAGTGCTCGTTTGATCTGAAATGTAAAACCTTCAAACTGCTAAAGGATACTTTCTTTTTTAACACTACTATATGAATATATGTTTTAAGCGTTGTTCGACTAAATGGGGTGATTTCCATTTTAATAATTTTTGGACAAAAAAAAACAACAACAATGTCTCCATCTTTTATGAAGAACAAGCTTACTGTTAGGAAGATGTGCGGGAGTCAGAGGATCCAGAGATGGACAGTAAGTTGTTTGATCAAGCGGTTTTGCTGAAGATGGAGCGATAATGAGAAAATGTCAAACAGATCAAATTATTACTCTCCTAGAAATATCAAAGCTTTGAAATGTGAAAACTAGAAGTTAAAATCACTGGCTTTTGTAACGGTAGGCAGGTTTATCAGAGCGTCTTACCTGAGAAAGTCATTTTTGCTCTGAGACTCTGCAAGAAAGCAGAAAACGGTGTTTTAGAAACATTTGGAAACTATAGGTTATCCTATAGCTTGGTCTACTTCAGAGCTTTTTATTAATCAAGACCGTACAATGTTATCTTGTACTTGGTGTTTTTCTTATCTCCTTCTCTCCTTTTTAATCTGTTACCTCACCTCTCTCCCTTTCCTCTCTATTTCCCTTTTTTTTCTATCTCGGTGTCCACTGCATTTGAAATAATCCCAAAATAATGTCTGATAAAGTATTTTATTTCTATTTATATAACCGGCGGCGCTGTAGTGCTCCACTTGTGGAAGTCAACCTGTTGGGCTTCTCCTTGGCACAAACACTTCTGAGTGCTACACTGTCGGGCAGCTCACTTTAAAAATGAAAGCAAAGAGTTAAATGCTGTTAAATGTGGCCGATGCATGAGAAGGACTAAATGCCTCAGTGTCAAATATGAAGTACGCTGATGCTTTCCAGTGTTTAAAATCCAGACATGGCTGCCCCAAACATCCCGGTTGGTTCCTTCAGGAGCCCAGTAATGTCCTGCTGACTTGCAACATCCGTCTTACTTGATGATATCTGGGTTAACACCATGGAAGAACAGGAACCTTTCGTTCTTATCACGTTAGAGCGTTCATTTATAATCCCTCAGCTGCAGGGATCGGACTGAATTCATCTGAACTTCTCTCAGGACACTACTATAAAAAATAATTGAATAATTAAAAAATGCTGACTTATACTGGATAATTTTAAACGAAATCGGCAGTAATTATAAAAAATCTCTATCTTATTTATGCTTTTTTTCCCCCTCAACTCCTAGCTAGAACGTTTCAGGGTCAATAAGTCTGGCTTTAGCCATCCAGCTCCATTGCAAGCCTCCTAACTGCCTTCATTTGGAGGTTTACTGAGCACGCACTGCTGGGAGGAGAGAACTCTATGGCCTGGGAATACCTCACGATAAGGAAATAAAGAATTGGAGGATGAATCGGTGGATGGGTTTAGGTCGTTCCCACGGATTTGTTAGGTTTACACTAGTGTTGCGCCGATGCCATTTTTTGGCCCCGATACCGATACCTGATACCTGGCTGTGCAGTATTGGCCGATACTGATACCATACCGATACCATCTGTTTGAAATTGATGTGTGCGTGTGTGTGTGTGTGTGTGTGTATATATGAAGAACTGCATACTACTTAGGGTAGTAGAACTTTTTATTGCCTACCTGGAATGGGTGACAATAGTTGAATAAACTTTTAGCTCTCAAAGGCCAAAATAGTGCAACATTCGTGAAATTATAACATGTATAATAATAGTGTAACAGTAAGACAGTAAAATTACATTAATAATTGAATAATCTCTATACATCCTGAGTTTTGGCTCTCAAATGCCAAATAGTGCAACATTCATGAACTTATATAACATGTATAATACTAGACAGGAGAGAGAAAGCTGCGTTCAAGTGACATACAAACATCAAAATGGTATCTGTGGCCTATTTGTTGGTACTCGCTGATACCGATACCACCATTTTAGTGCTGGATCGGGGCCCCGTCTGATACTGGTATCGGTGCAACACTAGTTTACACTGATTGTTTTATTGTTGTTTAAACTTAGTTAGTGCTTCTCTTTATTTAGCCCAGAAAACTATGTTGAAAATATGACTTTTCTTTTAGTCCTGGATGCCCAAATTTAACTTACATAAAAAAGTTAAAAGTAAGGGCTTTGATTGGCCTATTTTATCAACCTTGAACACCTTTCAACCACATTCAGACATGAAGAGACGTCTTCATGTAGACATTGTTTCACATTTCATCTACAATGGGCTGTTGTTTAGACATAAAGCCCTGCTGTTCTGTCTGTTAAAAGAAATGCTCTGAGGGATACGCTTAATCTGCTCTACGTCTTGCATTAACTTCTGAAGACATTCTGCATCTCTCAGTGAGAAGAACGTGTCCCTACCTTGCTCCTCATAAATGTTTTATCCTGATGAAGTCCATCTTCTGACTTCAAAGTCCCCGACCATTCTGAAGACAATCCTATTACACCCAGGTTCACTGCCAGAGGCACTTTCAACGGAGGCGACACGAGAACTGAAACGTGAAACTTGGTGATTTAAAAGTGTCATTTTCATTTTTAAAATGATCTGAAATTGTGTCTGTTGTCCCAATATTACCTGGATCAGTGGCGAGCTCAAAGGATTCTGGGGTTCTCTCTGGAAGTGGTGGGGCAGGTGATGGGGGGCTTCCTGAGAACATGGAAACAGGAAGTGAAGGCATTTATGAGCAAATAGGTGTTTGTGCTATCCAAAGGAGTACTGCATGTTTAATGAAACATAACAGAAGCTTTCCATTGAAGTGTTCGTACCTTCCAGCTCCCTTATGGGTTCAGCAGCAGCAGCATTTGGTGGAAAGATAACAGACAACCTTTGACATGGATCTGAGAGCTCTGACAGGGAAGAAAATCAGTAGCCATCATAGCATTACAATACAGCTTACATTCTGTGAACCTTTTACTTTTGATACACATTGCATGATCACCACTGCAAAAAGGGAACTAAAAGTCAGACGATATTTTAAAATGTGTATATTTTTCCTTGATTTGAGCAGCTAAATAAGATTTTTTGCCAATGGAATGAGAATTTCTACCCCTAAAATAAGATAATTAGACATCCTGCACTTGAAATAAGATAATGGAGATGAATTGTTGTTTTTTTTAAGGGCAAAAATCTTATTCTATTGGCAAATAGTCTGATTTACCAGCTCAAATCAATGAAAAATATAAAAATTTCAAGAGGATTTTACCTACTTTTAGTTAAATTTCTGCAATGCAGAAAATATTAGAATTTTTTAACATATAAACAATACTTTAAGTCTAATGGCAGCAGACTGCATATTTTCACCAAACAGATCCACACCGAGGAAACTAACCTGCTTCCTCGGCCAGGAAGAAGGACTCAAGGGTCCGTTCGGGCAAAGGTGGAGGCGCCTCATCATCGGTCGGGACTTAAAAAACAAAAAGGCACACAACTGCAGTTCACCAACTACTGTCTGTTTTTGTTTTTGTGGGACTCACTCAAGCACAAATGTTGCTGCTCACCTGAGGCCGGAGAGCTGGGCTCTATGGTCTGGTCGTTCAGGAGCAAAGACGGCGTGCTGAAGATCGGACTGCAGGTCCATGTCGAGTCTTCTGCTGGTTCCACTGGAGCCTCCTCGGATGAAGGGGAGCTCATAGGCGTGTCGAAATAGGGGTCCTCCACCATCAGACACACGG
>NC_046361.1:33180664-33292653 GCF_011125445.2 Fundulus heteroclitus | reverse complement strand
ACATGAAACATCTAAAGGCATTAACAAAAACTTTTGCACAAGAGCTGATGATGTTCTACACTAAAAAATAAGGTGGTTTGAGGAATTTTATGCAATTAAGAAAGTTATGCCATTTGCTAAGTGATGATATGGTGCTTGGCTTTGGTACATTAGAAAGCTGATTAGGTTTTAATATACTAAGCTGTAAAAATACAATGGAATTACTGAGAGAGTCGTTGCCCCCTTCTTACCGCTTGAAAAAACCCCAAAATGAGGTAAAAGTTTGTTGGAGTTTTACTTTATACTTTATAATATTTTAATATTCATTAAAAATAAGGATGGAAGAATCTTGTTTTAGGAACTCAGATTCCACTAAAATGAAATATACAAACTTTTTTCTGTGTCCTATCTGACAGTGCAGCATTAAGAATTGCTGTCCTAATGCCAAAGTGAGCCCAACAGACTTACTTTTAAGTGAAGCATTGCTGCTTTACACTAAAGTGGAATATACTAACTCTAAAGCTGTTGTTGTTTTTAAACCCCAGTGCATTCAAAATGTAACCTACCTCCCAACGCACCACAATTAGTTGATCCAAAGTGAGTAGATAATTGTTTAACTTTTGGGTCTCCCTTCATAGTTTCTTAGCATTTTTGTGTAAATTCCTGCAGAGGAAATGCTGAACCATCTAACATAAACCTAATTGTATTGTTATTTCATTAAACCTTTGATAAACCAGGTAAAAAGACACATTGACATCTGTAAAAATCAGAGGGAAAGGACAAGACAGAACAAGACAGAACTCAAAACAGCCAGATAATAAAAGACAGGAGAGAGAAGGAAACTACAAACTAACATAAACCAGAACAGAACTCAGAATATTACAGAGATCACCTCTTTCATAAGGGTGACTTGGCCAAGAAAGGCAGAAGCAGAAGCACAACATAGGGACAAGACAGACAACAACAAAACAAGCATTAAAATATATAAAGTGCAGGCAGTTTCTCTAAAAAATGCAAGATTTCTCTTTACAATAGCGATTTGAAATTTACAATGGTGCCAATTTCAAGATTTGAAACACAGGCACTGTTTGAAGGATTTCCAAGGCTAGGTTCTTATGAAACCAGTTCTGGGGGTCATCCCAAGACAACCATTGAAATACAACCATTAAAATTCAAGCTCCTTAAGTCACAGCTCAATCAAATCATGTAACGGAGCTCATGTTTGCATATGATTTGTAGCCCCTAATGTGCAATTTCAATTGTGGATTCAGTTATTTAACAGCAGAATTGGTGGCCTTAAATAAGATGCTAACTTCAATGTAATTATTTGAATGGCTCGATTGTGATTTACCAGATGGATAGTTGTTGGACAGTATTTCCTGTCTGAAAAGGCCAAAAAGAAGAAGTTAGAGGCTAAAAATAACAACATATTAGAGTAGAATAGATTTAACCTCCTGCGGGTCCCGCTCTGAAGCTCAACTGCCAGCCTTGGGTTCCGTCCCGGGCTCACACGCGGTCCTCCAGCCTCCTCCCGTTCGCCTGCTCCTGCCTTCACCTTCCACCTGCTCCATTCCGGTAAAAGACTCTGGTTCTCATCCTGCACAACTCATCTTCTTCAAATAAAACTCTCAAAACGAAGCTCTGTGTTTGGGTTCATCAGAAAAAACTCATGACACAGAGAAATTCTAATTAACTTTTAACTTTGTTTTTAAGCATTTCTTCTAGATTTTGGTTGATGTTCTGTCTCTCCAGCTTAAAATTAAACTACCATAAAAAATAAAATCTGTTCATCTCTTTATAAGTGTGCAAACTTGCAAATACAGAAGGGGATTAAATATTTCCCACACTGTCCAATATCAGCATTTCATTTTTTTTTTTTTTTGCGTATTATTCTTTTAGAGTATTTAAATGTGAGCTTTTGCGCTATTCAGCAGCCATCTAAGTGGAAAAAAGAGGGATCTTCCTCTCTGCCACCAAACACAGCTTGGGACTTTGTCCAGACCCTTAATTGCCATCATATATTTATATAGAAGAGTCATTTGGAGCGAGAGAACAGGTCAAATGGGCTTTAACTACATGGTGAATAATTTAAGATTCTATTAACATATTTAAATTTGACATTGATCTGACACAGTCAGGCCTCTGCTATGTGACAGCAGGGTGTTAGAGGGGAAAAAAAGAGTTATGCTAACTGTTCAGGTGGCACATTTTATAATTGCAATTATTTCAGATATTGTTACAAAGAGTTTTTAGGGCTCATTGTCCGAAAGGATGTGAACTTAAAGTAGGACTGTTCTCATGATTCTTCCTGCCTGAAACCCACATGAAATTACCTTTTAGAGAAAAATGAAAACTCCAAACCAAACGGACTATGCTGATGTGTCTATATTCTGTATATGTTTGTGTTAATTTTAAAGATTCTATAAAACAGTAGCTTAAGTCTGCAGAAACATTCATGATGTCCAGGCATTCATTGCCTTTTGGAGGTCTGTTTACAGACAGAGGGGGAGACCTTTTAATAGGACAGACCTGCCACTTGCATTGAGGTCATTGCATTTAGAACTAGTATTTACTGGACAGATGCCCGCTTAGTTCAAGACTGTGCGGTTTTTATACTTACATGTAATCTAGCTCTCTTATGTCTGTGAATAATAACATAGGAATGTAACATTTCCAAACTCTGGCGCTTAACATTTTGTACTTTAGCCAGGACTTTTAAATTAATCTTGAAGTTCCACTGACATTTGACCTTCTGCTGATGTAAAAAACTTAGATATATGGAATTAGAACTTATGGTCATACACAAGTTTTGGTCTATTCATACACATAAATATTATTAAGTCAGATATTAGAAAGTTAACGTTATCAGTGAGAACAATGCAAAGATTCAACACATTGGATTATTCTGTATTTTTTCTAGTAATCCTGTTTTTCAGCATAATGCTACATGTTTGTAATATCTACTGTCGTACCGCATCCCCTGTATTGCTTTTCAAGTCAAAAGGCAGGTTGTATATCTGTCAAGAGGGTGCACCGCCATCAAACTCAGATGAGATTGCTTTTTCAGGGTTATGAACAATAAACAGTGTTTGTACAGCTTGATGTCTGTCAGAACCAGATGGCATGACTCAGAGATCTCAATAAAAATATATAGTAATGCCGGCTGGAAAGATGACATCAAAACTAAATAAAACTAGTTTGGTGAAACCTTGAATGAAAACCAAGATAAAGTTTTCTTCACTATCTGTAAATTATTGGAATCATTCCTGTTCATTCTACGACGTATTCAACCTTGCATTTCAATGGTGTAGAAAGCCCCATCATCATCGTCTTACACATCTGATACAGTTAGACCTGGCAAGCAAAATAAATATGTGGCATTATCATCCAAAACCTACAGAAAACAATTATGTACCTTTGGTTGAGAATCTATGTAAATGTTACTTATATATCACTGCAATTTCCCTATAATGGTGATAAATCTCATACTACAAAATATAGACACACTGCTGTGATTCTCTCATTACTATTAAGGGAGTCTTTCTCCATGCAGTCAAAGTTATAATGGAACAGCACAAGGCATACTGTACAGCCTTTATCACATTAAAGACACAATTAGTGAGGATCGTGGAGGATAAAAATAAACGTTTTATACATGACAAGACTTTATGTTTCACAAAATGCTCATAATTTCTTCAAGTTAAGGCACCCGTAAAATTAGTTTATAGACACACCAACATTGTGGTGACATAAAGTACTCTTTACCAGCAGAAATAGAGAAGTTATTTTTGCATATATGCTACTTTTATAATCTCAACATTTGTATTGGGGAATATATTTTATTGGAATATATCATTGCAGTTTTAGGTAAAATTTAAATATCCACAGTACATTTAAACACAGTGAAAATAGTAATCTAACAAAAAAAAAAACAGCATCAGAGTGTTTGATAGTTTGGTAAGGAAACACTGTATGTCTGATATTTTTCTTCATGTTTTGTAAAGGAAATATAGGTAGGAACCCGTACTGTTTGCTAGTAACGTTTAGCTATGATCAATGTGTGCAGCTGTGGAGGGATGATGTGACTGCTGCTAAAATTGGAAACCAGTGACTCAGGCAGCACTGAGGGGTTAGTGCTTCTTGTTAAGTGTGGGAAGCCTCACATATCCGGTATTATTAACTTGCCAGACTTGTGCTTTTTCACAATTCATCTCTTTTTAAATTATCCACAATTACCTCATCTAACAAGTTGCGATTCACTTGACAGTCATTCCGTTAAACACGGTCATCGTAAGAAAAGAGATAAACTAAACAACATCCTTTTTCTTTCATAATGTAAACCTATGTTGTACATCTTACTATTGCAGTCCTTCAGAATGGAGACCTATTAGATGCAAACCCTGGTCACAGCCCTGGTACTCTGCTGCAGATGGTGTCGGCATGTTCCTGTAATTATGTTTGATTCCACCGTAATGTCTTGTCAGAGCCATGTGGAAAGTCAATGGGAGATTTTCTGTCTCTCTAAGGACATGAGCGGCTGGGCAGAGCTCATTACAGTGAATCACACGGGCTGAAGAAGCAGTGAGCAGAAATACCCTTATATGGCTAAGGTGGGTCCCTGGTGGGAGTCAGCATCTGTCATTTACCATCAACTCCAGCTGTGTTAATTCCTCATAAACCTCTGACTGCAGCAGACTGTTGCGTCTCCAGAGGACCTGGGATTGACAACCATCAATCAGACCTGAAAATGGGTCAAGTTATGGATGGAGTAAATCCACTTGAGCTTTAAGAAGGGCCAACGTTCCTTTTGTAAAACAAAAAGAACGCTCACAATAAATTCAAACATTTTCACACAGTATAGAATCAACTAAAGAACTTCAGACCAAAGCTGTTGATGTATATTCTGTGCTTGATGTGGGGAAATACTCATTGGTTTGTCGTAACAGGATTTCCAGATGTTGACAGTTAACAGTCAATTATCATAAATCTGGTAATATGGATGTGTGGCATCAGTGCGTTCAGCAATAATCAGAAGGAAAGCAACACATTACAACAGAACATTAGCAGGACATGTTTGAATGTGAGCTAATTATCAACATCGATTAAGTACAGGAAACACAACCATTCCCAAAGTTAAGTCATTCTTTGTTACTTGTGTGTTATATAATGAATTAGCCCCTGCAAGTATTAGAATAAGCTTGCCACTGTTTGTGGGGGGAAACGCAATAGCATGCATGTCACATCACTTACATTAAATACATTTGGGTGTAGTCTCCCTTTATTATTTCGTAAATTTTGTGCCATGTACCAGGGAGACCGATTAAGTGTGGTGCTACCACAACCATCTTTCACTGTTAGTACTGTATTCTAAGGTTTAAAACTGTCTTCCGACTCCTCTTAATCTTCTTATTATTATTGTGGACAAAGCTAAAAAATTTGGTCTCTCACTATAAAACATTTCCCTAGAATGCCTTAAACTTGTGTTGATGCCTTAGTCATTATTGAGCTGTTTCTGCAGAACCTAACGGATTTTATTTTGTCTGACAGTAAATACTTCAAAACAGTTGGGTGTCCCAACACAACAACAATTTGAGACACCCATTAAAACTGGCTTTGGGATAAAAGTCAGTTAACTTTGAGCTTCTGGAAAAGGCTTAAAGGAATAGTGTGCAACTAATTTGGGTTTTAATTAGCCAAAATCAAGTATTGTTTTTATTAATACATATTGTGGCAAAGTCTAATAACGTCACATAAAAAATAAAGCATTCTCATAACTTAGAATTAGTTAATAAATACATAGCTCTCGGTGCACCCACTGGGAGACACCATGTTGTGTCACTATTTTATACGCATTTTTCCTGTCTTCTATATGAGAACATGCTGTCAGTGGAAGAGTAGAAAACAAGCAAAGATGACCGTAGATCATTCTATTTGCCATTTTCTGTTTAAACTCTCCTTCCTGCTGCTACCCTGCATGCACCACTCATCCACCTCGTGCATGTCTGTGACTCTCCCTGCTGTGCTGCTGGCTCTTCCTCGACCCCAGCACTCTCTCGTCTTCTCAGGAGGCTACCTGGCTCCCAGCGTCTGCCTGGCTCCACCGCTCTGCACCTGCAGTCCTCCAGTTCTTGCCCGTCCGCCTGCTCCGACTATTACCATCCTCCTGCTCCAGCCCGGTACAGACTGTTGGCCACTTCCTCCATAACCCTCAACCTTCAATAAAAGCTCTTAAACTAAAGCTCTGTGTGTGGCTGTGTTCGGGTTCGACGAAACCAATCATGACACAACCATCTCAGTCATCTCCAGTCATCATCTACCATTCCGACCTACCTGTCTCCTCTGTCACCATTCACCTAATTTAAATTAACTGTTAAACTCTACTGTGTTTGGTTTGAATTTCGGGTTCTCCAAGTGCTTTCAATACCTTGGATATCACCTTGGATAAAGAGCGGTTCAAATACATTAATGTCCACGGTGAGTGTATGTAAACGTCTGATCTGACCTGTATATTTGACCCGTAGGATCATCTTACTTGGATAATAAAACAAGATTTTGCAAATATTTTATTTGCCACCATTGTCTATGAACCTCAGCAGTGTTAGAATATAAATCACTGGTACTTCATAACATTGTCACTCATTTCAAAGTGTTACAGAGCAACTCAGAACAAAGTGCTTTAGCTACACAAGTGAGTGATTCCGTGCAACAACTTCAGTGATAAAATGTCACGCTATCTCTGCATTTAATCCATCAAACCTCCTGTTTACTACAAAAGCTTCAATCACAGCATGAAAACCCCACAAAGGCTTATCAAATTGTACTCTAAAAGAAAGAATAAAGTGCATACATCAGAAATTAGATGAAAGGTGAGCCTAGAATTTGGCAACCAACCATACTACACCAAGCACATATAAGTAAGAAAACATGGTCCAGAGAATGACAAATACATGAATAGGTGAAGGCCAAATAAAATCACTCTTCTCTTTGTCACTTTTATGAGTTGTAATGTATATGCTGCCAAGCATCTGATGAAAGTCATTTGTGTATTCATGCTCAGAAATGATGCTGTCTGCAGGTTTCAGCTTTAAAAACAGCTAGATGCACAACTTTTCTGGGTGCCATGATGTGCAGATATGTAGGGGAAGCAAACTGAATAATACATTTCAGCTCCTAGTCTTGGGAAAAAATCTTCTTTCTGAAGTAGATTTGTTAATCTATCTACCTCAAACACTTTGTCATTGGGGGAAAAAAGAAGCAGAGTAAAGAAAGATGGATGATTGAAGCATCAAAAGCCTACCTTTATGCATTATGAGAAACATTACCAACCTTTTTAAAATAAACTTATCATATTATATGCTGGTGTCTATCTGCAGTGGTCAGTGGGTAACAACATGCGGGGTACACCCTGGACAGGTCGCCAGTCCATCACAGCCTGTTTAGTTCATCTTCTAAAAACTGAAACAATATTGCCTAACTCCAAACCGGCCAAGTAATGTCTCTTCATCTAAAGTGACAAGGCAGACAAGGAAAGCATTAATCAGAGAACCAGCTAAGAAGCCAACGGTAACTGGGCCTCTCACCAGGGGAGCTGCATAGAGCCACAGCTGGGGAGGAATCTGTCCAACAGGAACTTGTATCATAATCCATAAATCTACCTTTACAAAAAGGTGGCAAGAGGAAAGTGATTGCTGAAAGACAAAAAAACAATAGGGAAGCTTCACCTAAAGTTTGCCTCAAGTCATATAGAGGACAAAGCAAACATGTGGAAAAAGGTAGTCAGATGAAACCAAAACTGAACCTTTCGGCCTACATGGAAACACACACAGAACACACTATCCCCACAATGAAACACAGTGGTGGCAGCTTTAGGGTTTCAGGATGTTGCTCCTGAGCAGACACAGGGGACCAGGTGAGAATTGATGATGGAACTATGGATGGGGTTAAATGCAAGAAAACCTCTTTCAGGCCATAAACAAAATTGAGATTGGTCCGGAAATTGACCTCCCACCATTAAATTGATCCTAAACCTATGGCTAGAGCAACAAATCGAATGATCTAAGTTAAAGCATATCCATGTGTTAGAATTGCCCATAGTCCTTAACCTAAATTGAATTGAAAACATGCAGTATAGCTACAATATGGTTGTTTATAGATCTTCAACATCTACTCTGACTGCTTGAGTTACGGTTGCAAATAAGAATGGGCAAAATATTTGGTTTCCAGATGTGCAAAGGTGGTAGAGAATTTACACAAAAGATGTGCACCTCTAGTTTTAGCAATAGGTGGTTGTTATTGAATTAGGAAACAGAATACAAGTGCACCTCACACTTTTCAGATTTGTATTTGTAAAAACGATGCATCATTTTCTTTTTGGTTTACAATGATACCGATAAACTAAAAATTTTGGATATAACATAAAAACGTATTTATGAGTTCATTGGGTACCTTAGCAAGGCACTGCTTGCAAACATATATTGGGAAGTTTTTTGGTTTCAAAATCCTGCTGCGAGGCCTGGCCTCACCAGTCGGAGCTGGCTAATAAAAACAGTTGATAAAATGTCTGTAATCGCCACCTCAGCAAAGTTCACACTATTACCTGAACCCTTACACACACACACACACACACACATGTAGCAGAGCTGAATAGCACAGAATAATCATTGTGGCTGGCGAGACTTCCCTCGTCATTACCCCAGCAGGAAAGAGATGGAAAAATCCCACTCCTCCCATATCTCATTGCTCTGGTGCATGGCTAATATTTGGAATATGGAGATTTTTTTTTTCTCTTTTGCACAAGGTTGGGAACATACATCAAACTCTATCACCGTTAGTTACCCCCCATCACCCCAATACCTTTCTCGAGGATGAATAATTTTGCATACGAGGTGGTGGGAAATAATCACTGAGTGAATCAATGTTAAGTGAATGCCATTTGTCACTGTAGTACCCCGGTGTGATGGATGAAACACAGGGTCAGATCTGTTAGACAAAATAAAGCACGAGTAGAGTGGAGGGGCACGGAGGGACCGGAGATGGAAGTCTGTGGTAATGATATGGTCATATGTACACAGCAGAGCTCAGATGTGATTAAGGCGATGATATGATGGGTGGTGTCAGTGGCGAGCTTAATGACTAACGCAATGAGATGGAATTGGAAGAGACACTGGTGTCAGTCTGAAGTGGAATAATGCCTGAAGCCTCGGCAGCAGCAGACACATGGAACTGCCACAATGAGCAGCCTCATAAGCACAAATTGTTACGGTAGCTGGAGACTTAGACATGCATAATTAGCCTTACTGCAGAACAATGAAAGGCTGAAATTCAGTGCTTTTGACATTCTGTCAGGCAAATGATAAATAACCAGAAAAATAATGATGATGATTATTTCACTTACTGTATTTGTCGAGAATCGTCTAGTGCTCCGAGTGGAATGTTTCAGTAATAAGGACCACCATCACATGCGAAACTAAATAAGTAAATAAATCTTTGCACCACACACTTTTACCTCTGTGGTGCAAATGAGTAGTCTAGCCTTTAAATAGTCTCTGCTGCAAATTATAATGTCACCAACAAACAAGCTACTGTAGAAGGAAGACTAGATCTGCATTACATTTAAACAGGCTCTATACATTAAAGAAGGGCCAAAAATTAACCCTGTCAGGATGACCAGAGCCATGGCCTCATACCGCTCTGTATCTAGCCCTCTCTGACAATTAGAACTGCTTCTCACTGCATATTTCTGATAATATCTTTCTGCATACTTAAAAAGGCTAACTGCAAATCCAAATTGTTTTATGACGGCAATATAGATTTCATAAATCTCGAAGGAAAATGGTATTATATCCTAAATTACAAAGATGTCTCTGTGAGATGTCAGCAGCGGGAATTATATCAGCCTGGCGGCTTGTGTGCCATTTTGGCTGGGAGGCACGCTGGGGACCTGAAGGCTCCAGGATGGGACTCAGCAGAGACATCTGACCTACAGTATGCAGCGTCAGCTGAAAATAACAAAGTTACCCAAACCCCCTGATGAAACAACAGGCCAGATGATGCCAACATGCGGTGAAGAACACAGCAGAGGAAAGAACAGAACTAGACAACAATAACAGCACACACATCTACACACAAAGGACTTTACTTAGGTGAAGGACATGCATAAAGTCAGTTACAACTGAATCTGCAGAGATCACTGATTTACTTCAACAACTAAAAAATACATATTTATTCAAAGCCATTTTTGTTTATTCATGTTTGCAAGTTTTACAATAAAATTGTAAAAAACATAATTCAATTACCAAATAATAAAAAATAGGTTCTTAATATGGAATGAGAGCTGCATTCACAAACTCCACACTGGATATGATAAAACAATGATAGAAATCCACCTAGTCACATTTTTTACTTAAGGATTTTGAGGTTGAAAAGGATGCATTTGCTTAATGCTGTCTTTCCGGCTGTAGCAGTGGTTTTCCTGTACACATTGCCACATGCATAAAGGATGAATTTCAATCTGGGAAAGTAATTTGGTTGGAAAGCCTATTCACTCGTACTGTACATTAATCTTTGGTTTTATCTTGGAATGGCCTCATTTCCCCTTGCATTACGGTGTGAGGGTTCAGATTCTTAGACAGGAGAACATTTATCACACAGGGGCCCCATTTATAAAGTGACTGTCCAGACTGGCCTGCTTCCAGGCAGAAGAACCTAACTGTGGTTAACAGGATCCAAGCTGAAATAGCACACACAGTGTCAGGAGGTGAAACACATCCCTCTGTGTCCTTAGGATCGTTGCTTAAAGGTTACAGGAGAATCTCCACTCTCTGGAGCAACAAAATCCGAAGTTCACCATGAATGTTAGTCAATAACAATTGAATGTGCATCGACACCTGCATATAGAAAAATGTTTCTTTTCTTATGTCTCTAAGTGCAGAAGGCCCTAAAAATTCCCCTCAAATAAGTCATTTAGATGCACAAAGAGTTTGACATTTTCAATGTCACTTACAGAGACAGTAGAAAATCATTATTCATTTAAGGCATACTGAATTATTCACCACAGAGAATAAGATTTCACCGCTGAAAAGCAGTGATCTACAGCTCAGTTAACAAATATATACTATCTGACTTACGAAACGAGGAGCAGCAGAAAGATACCAAAGAGGGAATACATTGAAATTAATTATAAATGTGTATTTTTAGCGTTCTCCTTTATGCTGTTGTTAGTCTAAGTATGTGTGCATATAAGCGACATAAAAAACAGATTGGTATAGTTAACTCTTTTCATCTAATATTATTTGCTTATACGGTGTTCTCAACAATTATTGGCTCTTCTGTTGAGGTTAAGTAAAAGATATTCACATAAATTCATCATTTGTTGCAGTAGCAGAATCATACCAGATGTTTAATATCTAACATTAAATGTCAGTAGTTTAGTGGATTTTTTAAAAATAGTTATTCATTATACATTTAAACCTGTTGCACCCTTAACAAGTCTTGAAAAATAGGTCCGACTGAAACATTCTCTTAATTTGGAGCAATTGTATAATAAAAGAAGGTTCACTTTTGGAGATCTGCAGCAAAAGTGTCATCTTGCCATTACAGAGTTTCCATGACAAACATTAGATGCTATCTACATGCCAACTGATTGTTTTGGAGAGAAGCTACGAAACAAACTTTTCTGTGTTACAATCAAAAGGTGGAGTTTGCTCAATTCCACCAGGATTTCAACTAGAATTACGGTATGTTGTCAGATGAGAATGTGATTGGGGTTTTTCAGCAACTATACTTCAGCTTGGTTGGGTGTAAATGTGAAAGAGGACCGCATGTCCTCATATGGTGGAGGATGTATGATTCTGTGGGGCTCTTTTTCTTCCAAAGATCATGTTAAAGTAATTAGCACCATGAGTTCTGAAATACAAGGAGATCAATTTTTGTGGACGCTACCAAACATTTGTAAATGGAGTAAGTTCTACCAAGTTGGTGAATGATTTCTGGTGTCAATAAGGGGAGTGGTGGCCTAGTTGCTAGAGCAGGGGGCATGTGTCCTGGAAAGGGCACAAGTACACTGGTTCAGATCCTACAGAATGCCAGGCTGGGTCCCTGAGCGAGACCCTTAGCCCCAAGATGCTCCCCCGGTGTCACATAGTGGCAGCCCACTACTCAGTAGAGGAGGGGATAAATGTAGAGGACAAATTTCATTGGAATGTATGTTGCAATGAAAACAAGATGATCAGTATTATTCTTGAGTTACCCATTTCATGTGAAAATATATTTTTAACATAGCCTCTACTAGGAGCAAATATCTCTGCCGGGCAAAGCAAGTGCACAGTCTTTTGTTATTTTATACTAAGCCCACGAGCCCCCTTTCAAGAAAGCTTGAGCAATTTAGCAACAATATTACGCTTGTGGCTGACTAACTGAGTCATCTGAGACTCTTCTACAAAAGCATCTACCAAATATATAATGGCATCCCACATTTCCAGTTTTGAGAATAAATTCCAAATTTAAAAAGTTGTGCCAAAACTGTACCAAAATGCCACAAAATAGTATGGGTTCCACCTGGATGTTTTTCAATCTAAACGTGTATAACTTCTCAATTGCTTGTAGTGTGGACATTAAACCTGTTACAGACGTAACCAAGGTGTTGTAGTTACAATTAATTGTGTTTATTTCCTTATTTACTGCAAAATTGAGACATTTTGTACGTAACCATCTGGTTTTTTTTGTTTGTTTGTTTTTTTTTAGTTTTTTTTTTTTAGGTGGAATTTATTTTATGGGCATTTAAATCACATTTACTCAGGGCCAGAATAATTTATTCTCAAATTTTCACATCCACATCATCCTCCAGGACATTCATGTTGGTTGATAACAAGATTAACAGTTTATGTATTGTACAAGTTGAGAAATGACTTAAAAAGTATAAGTATGCATTTTTTGGAAAATAGACCCTCTGGTTTAAGAGGTTACGAAAGTGCAATTAAATTCTTGTTCAAAATTTCCTACTATGCAGAGGATTTTACAAAATACCATCAAGCCTCTCAGGCAGGTCCATGTGGCATTGACTCTCTATTAAGGTTAACAATTCTCACTTTTATTAGGCAATGTGCAAAATTTCAATTGTTCTGCTCTGGAGAATGCTGACAGACCTTCATTTCATATCGTCCACATGGCCCACCATCTTATGCCCTTGATCTTGAGGCCCACACACTGACAATGTGACAGTGACATTAACAAGCCTCTGCCCAGGGGGCCCGCTTAGTAGCCCTCACTGCTTCTTGTTAGCCTTGTTAGAGAGCATGTGTTGAAATCTGTGTTCCAGGGGATTTTGTTCAACTTTCTATTATGCCAACACATCTTTTTCATAACTTTGTTTAAATGAATGTAATTAAACATGGACTAACCTGCCAAGCACCATGCATTTTATGTTGTTGGAATTTTTTTTTCCCAGCTTGGTGGCTGCTGTGACCTTACCACATTTAAGAATATATGAATACCTACAAAGTGAATCATGTGACAGCAGGTGCTAGACTTGGTTTATTATCAAACCAAAGTGAATCTGTAAGTTTCCTAAAATACAGTTACCTTTAAAAAAAGTTTTTTGTAATAACCTGTGATCTACATATTACACAAATATTGGATATTATGTTTTGCACTGACTAATTCCATTGAGAAAATCAACTTTGAAATGATTTTTCAGTAACACACTGCAAACTGATTGAAAGGAAACAACCAAAAATCCCAGAATAAACAATGTTTAAATAACAGAAATTTGCCATCAAGAAATAGGTTGGAGAAAAACAATCCACTGTGTCTGAGTATGTAATAAAAAAAACATAACATAAAGGCATTGGCAGAGAAACTTAATTAAGGCCAAGACTTGAAACAACTATTTAATGTCCAGCCAAAAGCTCTTTGCATATTATACAGAACGACAATGAAACCTGGTTCTGTAGTCACATGATTTTGGATTTTTTTTTCTTTTTCAGATGTCAGATTTTATGTAGATCTGGTCACATGAGAAAGACCACCCATCTTTTCCAAGGAATAAAACCGGAACACAAATCCAGAAATGATGCAGGGTGTATCTAGCCTCGTGAGACCATCCTGATCTCGCGAGCTTTCAAGGTTTCACTCGCAGATCAGTCTGGCTACTCTCCGTTAAAGAAAATTTGGAGCCGTTCACCAAACGAACGTCCAATCAGCGTTGGCTTTGAGGCGGGTTGAGGTGTGACGCAACGAGGAGCGACAGTTCAGTCTAAAGAACATGGCGGCTTCAGCCGATGAAACTAGCGTTAGCGTGGCTATCGAGCAAGTTTTATCGGCATTACAGAGTATTTCTTTACTGAGCTAACGAGCCTTTACCTGCAGCAGCAAGAGTAGCTTGGCTTGTGGTTGTGTTTTCGTCGTCGCTCGTAACAGAGCGACAACGAATCTGATTGGTTTATTTGGCCCGTCTATCACCAACATAGGCCAATCAGCTAACCAGTATTTTCGCCCCTTCCCAAAATTACTTCAACGGAAGGTTTCCAGATGGATATGCGAAGCAAATCTATCTGGCGGCGTCAGGTTAGGGTGTATCAGCATGTTGCATTTGACAATGTACTCTAAATGACGTGAAAAATGCAGTGTATTGGCTACTCTTGACTGCTAATCAGATGAAAGCTTGTGCTTAGCTGTATTGGCCCAAGTTAGAGTGGAGTCACAGGAATCATTAAAAGAAACTCTCTTTTTCAAACGAAGTTAAAATGTTTTACAACTCATTTCAAATTCACCATGTTGAAAGTAGTTGGAGGGCCATGTTAAAAAATAAAAATAAAACGCTGGAATAATTTGTCATCTATTCAACAATAGGCTAAACATTCAAGTATTTCAATCCAACAAACAAAGTAGTCTGATTTTTATAGGAAAAGGATCTGTCCAAAACATAAATTGGTTCCTTGTTCAAAGACAGGCACCAAGTTTAATATTGAAGGGTTTGATTGATTTCCATTCTGTTGGTCTAGAAGTTTTTTTCCTCTATAATTATTCTTTCCTCAAAACCAATTAATTAATATTTTTTGCTTTATTCAGCCAATTTCTATAGATGGTATGTCCAAGGCTGTTTTTTTTTTTTGTAAAAAGTCACATATAAAAAGACATTCAAAATTATATTTTAGAGGCAAATGCTTCATGTTACATCAAACGTTTTCCTTTGATTGAAATTCTTCATCGAAAACATAGCCATAAAAATATGTGTCCATCTGAATAAACTGCTTGTGGCCCAAATTTGTAAATGGGTTGAATTTTAATGGACTGAACTTTTTTGAGTTAAAGCTATAGTTGGTAATCCTGTTCAGAAAGACTTTTAGGTATACTGGGTAAAACCATCCTTTCCTCCAGAAAGTAGTCAATACATTATGTATTCAGAAAAAGGAGGTTCAAAATTGATCACTGTGGGAGCTGCAGACCTGTAAAAAGTCTAACCAATCACTGCTCTTCACATCGAAGGGCAAGGATTTATCATAGCTTTGGTCCTGCCCTCACTCCAACTGAAATTTCAACTTCCTGTGGTTTCATCTTATCTGTTGGTTCTCCCACATTCCAATCATTCTGACACGCTCACATAACGTCAGTGCCCGTGCTCGTCCTTTGTTAGTTTCTGCTTGCTGCTGCGCATACGGACTTCTACTGTTTATGTATCTGGTCAGATTAGCAGTTAGGTTGGAAGTTAGCTTCGGTGTTAGCCGTTCATTGTAGCATTGCTGCTCACATTGTAGACTTTGAATATGGCTGAGAGTCGCAAGAAACAAGCCGCGAATAAGATAAAGTCCTCAGTAGAAAGAAATAACACCAGAGTGGAGTTGGGAGATTTTTTTCATGCAATCCCCCTGAAGAGTGGAAAAGTAAGGTAAGACAGTCTGGCTCATTCGCAGTTATTCAAAAAGGAACTTGGGGAAACTTCTGGAAAAACCACCAGCCCTAGCTTTAAGTGCCTTGCCCAGGGGCACATCAACATGTGACAGGAGGAAGCTGAAATGTAACTCCTCCCACAGTGCCACAGTCATTCTTGAACTGCAGTCAGGATCCAAAAAAAATCTTCCCTATGTCTGCCCTGGGCCAATCTTCTGACACCCAGTGGTCAGATTCATATCAATATTTAGACATATTGAGTCAACTGATACGAGTGATCAACAACGCAATAAATTGTTACAAAGGAAGCAATACCTTTGTCATCTTTATTAAACTCAAAACTTAATAAAAAAAAACTTAAATAGGCAGAGTCCCAGGTGAAGCAGTTTGAGGGTAATCAGCAGCAGCAGGTGAAACTGATTGTGGGTGAGAGGAGCAGGGAATAGGGAGAAAACAGCCAATCAGCCCAAAAAACATGAACTAAAGGCAGCTATAGTGACATGCTTGGACATGGAAAGTGATAGGTTTTTGTCAGTGGTTGGAGACCATTGTGGGATTTGGGTACAGTTTTTTGTGTGGACTATAACATGTGTTATTCTAACAAAGGTTTCAGGAAGGGAAGTTTTTGCCTATTCAGGAGCACTTTGGTCAAATTTCTCCCAATAAGGTGTTTATCCAGATTAGACCCTGTTGCAAAAATATTAAGACTATTGCATCTTTTATCACAATCATTTTCACTGAGACTACCTCATATAGACATGGCACAATTAACACATGTAATGTAACAAATTACAAATGTTTTTAGATAATTATTTTCAAGTCCATCATTTGATACAACTAAGACTTGTAGACTTAACAGATTTTTGCTGTTGAATTTTTATTTAATCATCACTAGATGGATTGACCATTTGGAGCTTATATGAGGTGTTGTCCCTTGTAAATTTCCCTCCGCCCCCTTAAATTATCAGTTCAAATCTAATAATTTCTGGAGAAAGAAAATGTGTTAATTAAAAATGAAGTGTCCTAAAGGTTATTGATTTTTAATTTGTTTGATCATTCTTTAAAATAGTATTTTTGCAATGTTTGTGAATGGGTTTAACACAAACCAATTATCATTCTGAATCCAAAGCTAATGTGATATCATTCCATTTTCTTTAAGATGAAGTTTGGTTCTCTAAATTAAAGATCCACACTGAACTTTAAAACCATTGAATCGTTTTTATGTCAATGGTTTTCAGCCATTTAGATTTGTCCTTTTGTTCTCTTTGTGTGTATATAGTTCATTTGTTTCCTTAATCCTAATTTTGCCTTGTAATTTCAGTTAAATTTCCAGATGAAGTTGAATTATTTATCTCAAAAAATTCTTGTACTTGAAGAGAATTATCATATGTATTCTACATGTCTGCAGAGTTTGCTGTTTGAGAATGCCAGAGATCAAATCCCTCTTTCTATTCTATTGTCCAAATGTCATTACTAAAATGGACAGATATTCAGGGGAGATAATGACAGGCGGGAGATTATTTGATTCAATTATTAAACAACTTTATTAGGTAGCTTTACTTGCACAACATATTAGTTAAACAGCATCTTAGGTGCTACACATCTGTTGGCTGCACATCCATGATGGGAATCTCCTGTTTGACCACATTACAATTGTGCACTATTGAAATAAAAACTGGTCACTGAGGAGGCCAAACTGTGCAATATTAAAAAAAACAGTTTGAGATGATCTGACCTTTTTTTTTTTTACACAGTGCATTACCCAGATGGTAGTAGCCATCAGAACATCGGCACATGGTGGTCATAAGAGGATGGACAAAAACAGCAATAATACTCTGGTAGGATGTAGCATTCAAACAGTGTTCAGTTGTTACTGATGTGTACCAAGAAAATATTAGCCACAATATTACATCACCACCACCTCCACTATCCTGAACAGGTGAAGCATGGTAGGATGGATCCATACTTTGTGTTGTCTATGCCAAATTCTCATCTAAGTGTCACAGCTTGTATTGAAACTTGTAAAATCAGGAAGCCTTTTTCTGATTGATAATGTTGAAGTTTGCTGTTCTTACCTGACAAGAATGGTACCTGCTGGGTAGGGTTCCGCAGCTTTAGCCCATCTGTTATGAGGTTCTACGTTTTGTGCATTCATGGTAGTCTTCGTTCATTGGCTGTAATGAGTGGATATTTGACCTACGGTTAATTTTCAATCATCCCAAACCAGTCTCCCCATTCTCCTGTGATCTCCCACTTAAACAAGGCATTTTATTATACACGTTGCTTAACATAACTGAAATCCAACTTTTATCCACATTCTGATGATGGGATTGAACTTTAGTTCACCAAGCAGAGATGCCTAAATGCATTGAGTTATTCCTGTGCAATTACCTGAATTGTGATGTTCAGCAATTGAACCTACATATTTAGTAATTTAGCTGTGTATTTCATACAAAGCTCGTTTCAGAAATTAAGTAAAATAACTTCTGGAAAAACATCAAAAAAAGCACTTTAGTCTTTATTCCCCTGCATGCTTTTGGTGCTTTTATATTGCACTAACCCATACTTGGAAAGATGTGTGAAACACAACACAAAATTCTTCATGGGTTTTAATCTATTTTCACATTAACCCATTGCTGCTGTGCTTGACCTGAGAGGTTTCCAACATAACCCTGTTGTGTCAGCTGGCAGATTCATGTGTCATCTGCATCAGTGAAGCGAAGCAGGGCGACATTGGGTTGTTTGTTGATTTGATGGGGCTGCATGGTGTGGCCTGAGGAGATGGCCGCAGACTCGTCATAGGGTGCCTGGCTAGGTAATAAATCACTGGCATGACAGGAATGGTGGCCTTTACAATGTGACAAACCTTCCCACAACAAGTTTAATGTATGTGCAGACGACTTAACAAGCAGTTCTACAACATACGTATTGGACAAACTAATAATTGATGTAGCAGTGAACCCCAGCTTATTCTATTGACATTTTACCTTTTTTTTTTCATTGCTCATTTGTTTTGTCAGTTAAAAGACAACAGCCTGGCAGTTAATAAGAATTTAATCACCCAGAATGTTTTAATATGTGAGTGTTGTCATGATTGATATCACAAACAAAACAAATCAATAACCCTAAGCATCTCATTCCCTAAGATACACCATCTAATCAAAACTATCAATCCTACATGTCCAAATGGGTCTGAAGTCATTACCAGCCTGCGGAGCCCAGAGCTATTAGAACTGCTGCTACCTAGTGAGCTGAGTAGAGTACCTCCAACATTAGTGTGGTCAAACACTGTTAGCGCTGCAGAATGAATGAATGGTTGGGCTGCCGAGCCAGCAAAGTATGATCTCACTAATGGGTCATGGTAAATGGACCAGCTATGGGTGTGATGGGCTCACTGGCCTGCTCCCTGATCCAGAGCGGTGCCTATTTCACAGTGTCTGCCCGGGACCTGGCTACACTCACTCATCGAGATGGAGAGCTCCAAGCGGGTACCAAATTTCAGGATAGGGTTTGTCGAAGGTCCCGGACCAATCATTGGAGGAAAATGGGGAGCTGTCTACCTTTTAAAGTTGTGAAGGAGCTGATACAGCTTTGTGCGTGGAAATCTGTCCTCAGCGACCCATGAACACTCTTGGTCATTTAACCTTCATGGCCTCACATTCATTTACAGCCAATCGTATAGAAAAGTTGCTCACCACAGAAAACTTTGATGTGCTTTTTAAAGGACTCGTAGTTATTTTTTTTAAGTTTCTTTGTTTTTTACCACAATAAATGGCAGACTTTGGTATAGCATTTTGTCAAATTACATTGTCCTCAATCAAATTTCGAGTTTCATTCACAATCTATGCTTTTATTTCTCAGCTAAAGCATTTGAACTGCCTGGTCATTACCTTTCTTTTTTCTGAGCTTTTAGGGCACTAAAACAAAAAACCTTACTTATTTTTGTAAATCTTTTAATTTGAATAATTGCAACTTTTTGATTAAAGTAAATGCATTTATGAGTCCCCTAATCCTTTGGATTACTTGTAATCCTTACAGTACTGGTAATTTGATACAAAATTCAGGGCTGCTCTACAATCTATGACTTTTCTGAATGTAATTCCAATTTCAGACTGTTGTTGTATTTACTGTTGAGCTACTTATAATCAAAACAGGATGTGCCACAAATTTAAAAAAAATATTTTAATTGTCCAGATTTGTGAGTCAAGATGTGAAACACACCTACTAAAATCACAATACTTGCTCACCTTCAACGGTTTGTCATTGAAAAGATAATGACATTGTTGGCCTGTTAGTGTATCAACAAAATGTGCGGATTTTGCATTGATATCCCTTTTAATGGAACTCTCCTATCTATTATTCTTAGCAATTGTTTTGTTTTATGACATAAAAAGTAGTTGAGAAAATTTTACAATATTTGGAGAAAAGTAAATAATGACACAATCGACTTAAGCAGCAGCCACAGTTGTACTAAACTGCTAACCCTGAACTCTGCTGATCAATGGCTGTTTGTTGTATTTCAATCTGGTGGGATTGACACTGACAAAAAGAGGTAATTAGAGAAATTTATTGACATAAATTAGAAAAGTTATTTGGCGCTCGGACCCCGACAGAAGACATGAAAGATGTGAATGTCTATGAGCTTGGATATTTATTTTATGATTAGGATTAGTGAAGTCTTCCCCCTGGGGCCCGGACACTGGTGATGGAGGCCAGGGGAGAGAAGGAGTCCGGTGAAGCCTGAGAGTGCGAAGGAGGAAATGGGGTGGAAGAGGGTCATAGCTCAGCTGAAGAGCAGGAGAATCCATGGAAGGAGCGCCTTATAAGCATAGTGTTGTGGGATGATAGGATGAGGACTTGACACAGATCGTCTGAGCTTGAACTTTCATCTAAACTTCATTACTCTTTTAACTGGGGTCCTCACTCTGTAGTTTTAGTGTGTTGTAAGTAAACCTGTGATTTCTACAACACATTTTTTTTTTTTTTTTTTTTTTTTTTACAAAATGTACTCGTATGTAGATTTGTTTTGCATTGGTTCAAAATACAAATACGCACATTCTGGGAAAATACATAACAGATCTCTGCATAAACTAAACCATAAAATATACAGTAACAGTGCTCAGAAAAACACAAACCAAGGACACAGAAGAGGAGGGCGATCAAGATAAATATGCAATCCTTTGAGAGAGTCTGTACCATTTCAGCTTGTGCGTTTCATCCTACGTCCTACATGTTGGTGCTAAGAATCTCCCTCCAGAGGGAAGGAGCTGGCACTCTCTCTAAAGGAGATGGGAGTTGTCGTTTAAAACAGAACTGGCAATCCACTGTACCTGCATGCTGTACAGGAATGAGACTAACTGTTGGGACTCTCCAGTCCAGGTGACACTAACTATCTGCTGGAGGAAATTTATCTCTTTCAAAGCTGTATGACCAAACCATGACACCAAAGAAAAGGATGAAACAGATTTGATAAAAGCATGATAAAAGAGGGTCATTATGGTTCAGTCTACATTAAAACGGCAGTCTTTCCTAAACAGAAGGGGTGATGATGAACCTTTGTGCACGCCGCCTCACAATTAGTTTCAAAGTTCAATTTATTATCCACAATAGTCCCAAGGTAATTGTAAGAATGGACACTTTCAATGGCCTGACCTTTAATTAAAGTGACTTTGTGCTTGTGAGGTTTCCCCCTAAAATCAATAATCATGTCTTAGGTCTTATCAGCGTTCAGCTGGAGGTAAGACGCCTCACATTATTGAACGAGGTCATCAGCCTCTGTACTGTGGCTGCTTTCATTCTCCTGGAGGAGGCTGACAATAGACTCATCTGCATACTTTATTATGAATCTCTTTTCTGCTGTGACTCATGTTATAATAAAAAGCAAAGGTGACAGCACACACCCCTGAGGTGACCCAGTGGAGTCGTTTTTTTTTTGTTTTGTTTTTTTACATTTGAGAGACAATTACCCTGTTTACACTACCCCTTTTTAACCGTGCCAAGACCAGTCCAAGCTCGGTAAATGGAATGCAAACTTGACTGAGCCGAGCCAGACACAACCGGACCGCTCTTAATGCAGACCCGTTCCAGGGGTGGGCTCGGCACGGTTTTTCAGTAGCCCAGTTCTCAGATAACAAAGAGCGCATGAGCAGATTGCGTCCTCTCCTTACAGCCAGCTGACATTTCAGACATTCATAAAAATACTAGCTTCCCTACCGTGCACACGGTTTCCAGTGATGATTCTGCTTAGCAGTGTGATGAACCTCAACGTCTGTCGTTGTTTCCTGCATCTCTAAATCCTTATTAGACGTTTGTTTGTCTTATCCACTTCGCAAAAGCCGACTCTATCAAGTAAATTCACCAAAAGTTGCCGTCTTCGCCTGACTCTCCGCAAATAACGAAATATAACCAAACATAACTTCCTGAATGTTACGGGCCCCACCATTTTTATTTGCTTGATTTCCTCCTTCAATCCCAGAGAGCAGTAGTACCGCAGATCGTCACCAGGAGACGAGGAAACCAAGAAACTGAGATAGCGTGATGTGTAAACGGTCGTCAGAACCAAGCTCGGCTTGGTTAACTGATCCAAGCTCGGACTGAGCTCGGCATGGATTGGTTTAACAAGGGTAGTGTAAATGGGGCTAATTGTTCACTCTCAGTGTCTGTCTCTCAGTGCCTGTGTCCTGTTAAATTAAAAAAATTCAAGATCCAACCCAGCAGATTATTATTTTTGATCAAAATGTTAGAGGAACCTTTTCATAAAAATATGCAGTTGAATTGTATTAAAAGTCAAGGAAAAATCCACAAATAAAAGTCTGGCCATTTCTACCCTGACAGAAAGCTGTCCCATTAAAATCCAAGCCGTTTTAGCAGAGTGACGGTTGCGTTATCCACTCCTCTATGAGTGTTTTAAGGTCTTTAGTTAAACTGCATGGGATCTATATCTGCTTTAAAACCCCATATCTGGATAACCTTTCAAAGATTTTCATTAAAACTGAAGTTAAAGCTACCATTCAAAAACAACCCACAGTTTTAAGATAACTGATTTTTATCTGGACTCAGGTCGATGGTGTTACCGCACGCTTTAAAACAGGTAAAACACGTTAGGGTTTTTTGATTGTTTACTGTTTCTTCTAAAACCCAATACTTTATATTAAGATGAATATAAAGTTTGAGTTTAGTTTTGTCATTTTAGTCTCTTACTGTGGTATTTTGCATTTTGTTGCATTGTATTCCTGTTTCGTCTGTTCCTCAGGGCCTCATCTTTCTGCACTCCCTGAGCGGTTCCTCATTTGTTCATTAACTCAGCTGTGCAGGATTTACTTGTCACAATCCCCACCATACTGACTTCTTGTTAAAGTGCAGGCAATTTATTTGATCTCAAAATTAAAATTTAATAAAAAATACCTTTTAATGATTTAATTTCTTTAGCCTCAAAGAAAAAAATTTCCATTTGAAAATAGTTTTTAACATGTGGATTTATTAGCACAGAATATCTGCAGATTTATTTATATGCAACTGTAAAGAAGAGTCAAAAGTCAGCAATTCATTATTTTCTCATATAGCTATGTTGTTATTGGGGGGGGGGGGGGGAGTGAAAAAGGCACTCTGTGACCGTAACTCGCTGATGGAAACTGGTGGCTGAGTGACAGGAGGGCTGGCAGATGGAATGCAGGTGAGGAGCCCGGACAGCACCATTTTGACGGCAGGCAGGAGGAGCAGCTGGAAGAGTGTAGCTGATGAACCAGGTGAATCCAGGAAGGAGGTTCTCACGCCCGGCTTGGTACCACCAAGGGGGTATGAGTGGAGATGCCAGAGCAAAATCTGAGTGGCGGGGATTCAGATGACTGGTTCACTGAGCACGACGCCAACACAGGTGAGTAAATCCAAACACGACAAACTGGAGAATAACAGGAGACAGGATTTGTCCAAAAACAGGGTTTCCAAAAACTCAAAGGTACGAAGCACGGGAGACAGATCAGTGGCGTAGGCATACCACGACGGGGTAACACTCTGGCGTCTTCCAGCTGTCTGTGTACTCCTTTTAGAGCCTGAGACGAAGGTTCTTTGATGAGTCGCAGATGTGGGTCACGCCCACCTGTTAACTGCAGCCACCTGTGAAGCAGATTTAGAGCACGGAAAACAGAGAACCCTGACAAAAGTGAGATCAATAAAAACACGGATGAGCATGTTTGGTGTGGATTAAATGGCCTGGACACAGCCCTGACCTCAACATCAGTGCCTTACCTCAGACATGCTCTCTTGGAAGAATGACCAAATATTCACATAAGCACAATACTAAACCTTTGCAGAAAGCCTTCTCAAAAGAGTTAGAGCAAAAAAAAGGTGGACTAACTCAATCTATGTATTAAGAAAGGATTTTTTTTCAAAATGTATGTGTGTATCAAGATAATTGTCTCAACACTTGTTGCAGTATGATGTAGATCACACACAATCTTTTACAATATTGTACAGGTGTAGTCACAGAGGGTGGTCCTAATATCCTTTTCAATTCTTATTCATAAAGCGGATTTTGGCCTTATAAAGCATATTCATGTTTATGCGAACTTGTGTATACACATTTTCTGTTGTTGTGAATAATGGCAGAGCAAATTCACAAAATGATCCAGATCTTGCTGCAAATCAGACAAACGTTGAATTAAAAACTAAGAAAAACTCAAGTTTTAACAGAACATCCATGTATGTAATAGTTGAAAGCTAACAGAAAGAAGTAGTATTTAAGTCCATAACAAAAAACAGTACACTGTGAATATTACAATATTTATACTTTATGGAGAGACTGTAAAAATTCAAAAGTTATATTTTCGGGTTGGTACATTTCTTATTAAGGGGAGCCAAGCACAGCTTTGTGTAAGGGTTGAAGATCGCTCGACTGGTCTCACTCTGTTTTCTCCTTTGCCTGCAAAATCAGACATAAATGTGTGAATGTACATCTACTGAGCCTTATGCTTGTGCTAAATTACAATTAGATGCAGTATTGGTGGTTCAAGGCATAAATATCCTTGATCACTGATATCAAGAGATGGACCATAAAATAACCATTGATCAAAAAAATATGTCTGGGATCTGCTTTCCGTTTTAACTTTATAACAATTGTGGTTTGAGTTTTCTATTTCAGTTTTTATACTTACCCACTTCTCCTTTGCTAAGTGTCACAATGTTAAGTACTTTGCAAAATAATTTATTCATCTTTAAAAAAAATTAAATATTGCCATGTTACAACCATAAACTTCAATCTTATGGAGAATTTACATGACAGAGAGCATTTATCAGAAAAGTGGCCAAGAGGTCCATGATAGCTTTGAATGAGTGGCATAATTCCACTGTCCAGGTCAGGGAATTTTAACTATTCATTTTGCACTGTAAAAATTCTTTTATGGAGGAGTGTCAAGACATATGAAAGTCTAAAGAAGTAAGGAGCACAGCCAACATGTGGAAGAAGTTGCCCTGATCAGATGAAACCAAAACTGAATATTTGTGCCAACATGAGGAACTGTCATGACTTAGATTTTTGTTTGTTTTGCTTGGACTTTTCTTAATTAGCCTCACCTCAGCTTCACCTCTTAGCCATCATCCAATCACCTCAGTCTCCCTCCAGCCACAACTCTGCTCTAGATCAGCTCCACCTGTTGCCATTAATTAGTCAACTCGGCTCACCTGTTCAGTTGTCTACGTATACCTGCCTCAGTCATCCACTCACTGCCAGAACGTCTCAGCTTGTCTAGTGTGATATGCTTTGACTCTACCAGTTGTTATGTGCTCAGCCAGCTGGCCTCTTCCATTTGCTTCACTGAAGAAAGTTGCCTGTGTCCCCATGAGTCCGAGATGCTTGCTCTGCCTGTTCTGGTGGTTTTCGGGTCCACATCGCCTGTTCTGGTCAAGTCTGGTCCTGCCTGCCTCATCATCCATTACTCATTTCAATAAACTTTTTCAAAAACGTAACTGTGTCCGGCTGAATATTGGGTTCACTAGCATTAATCTTTACAGGAACACTGTGTGGCAGGAAACGAGCAATGATCACAAATGGTATAGTCACTCAATGAGACTGTGATAAAATAATATGTAGAGAAATACCTTGAAAGACTTTTAGCTTCACTGAAAGGTTGTTCTAAAATGTGAGCCACAATTTTTAAATTTTGGTTTGTTTTTGTTTTTTTTTAATGAAAACTCAATTATTTCCCTTTCACATAACATGGTTTTGCTCTTGGACATGAAAGCATAATAAAATGTTATGACATTGTAACATTAGAAAATCTAGTGACATTTAAGGGATATATATGTGTCTATTTCTGCAAGGCACCTTAAATAGGATAAAATATGCGGGTGCTGGACAGCACCTCTCCGTATTATTAGAAAGCTGTTGAGCAATGAGTGCCAACAGTATAGACCAGATCATAGCAACACATGGTAAGGTAAGAAGAAAGCAGTGAAGCTATTAACAATGGTCTTTAATGGGGCACTAACTGCTACAACTGTGTGTGGATGTGTAGTTAGAGCCAGGCGAGAGACATAAAAGACGGATAAAATGCAAAATGACTGTTCACAGTACAGACGCTTTGAAAAATATCCAATACGTATCCAAATTTGTACCACATATGGAAGTGGCACAAATTGGATTTTTTGGGGGGGATTTCACACTGAAACAAAAAAGACAGATATGGGTTGCATTTAGGCACAACCATCAAATTTGGGTTGCATTTTGCCGCTGTGTGAACGTAGCCCTAGTCACAGATTGTTGTATGTTTGGCATGTCTGGCACACATTACAGCACTGGGTCATTCATTCTGTCAGAGAGACAGAGATTTTTTGAAAACAAATATCTTAGATGCACGGAAAATTTTGTAGATTCAAGACCAAAAAAGAAAAGAAAATACAGACAAGTGCACTGGCATTATTTTTGTAGAATCTCAAATAAACATGCACATTAAAACTGTCTTAACATTTAAAAAAAAAAAGAAAACTCTCACTGTGACTGTCTACCCAGAACCTCAAGGCTGATGTCCATTCCTGCCTTTAGCCATAAATGGTTGTAGACATCCCCTAATTAATCATTTGCATATAAATTATGGTTTGAACCGCAGCTAGACAGCCATGTCAGTGAAAGCCACAACACAGACAAAAGTGGGACACTCCTTAATAAAGCAGAGAAAGAGAAAACTGTTTTATCTGGTGGTGTCAGTTGTGGAGTTAGGAAAGAAACTTCAACTATGGAAAATGTAACAGAAGCTGTTAACTCTGCAATGTGGAGCTACTGAGCAGAACAGAATTTTAAACATAATAAACTAAATAAAATTTCAACCTATTGAGTTGGTATTCCTTAAGAAAGACTGCAGTAGACTTTTAATAGTGTAACACTCAGAATGTTTTAGAGATTTACAGCTAAAAGGACTTAGACAGACTTTGTCATTCAACTGCACATTCAAAATGTACATTTGGGCAAAATTTCGTTGCAAGACTCCGAGTAAAAACAGAAGATAAAAGAGAAACATTATACCTATTTAATAGATGAATCAAAAGGCAAAAAGACAGTTGACACATAAATTAATTTAATGTTGTCTTAGAGAACCCTTAAATCCAGCCTTTTTTAAATCCTTTTTTAATCCACTTTATATTGCTGCAGAATGACAGGCTAATGTTCCAGATGTGAGAACCATTTGTTCTGTTGCAACCAAAAACATCCCTGTGTTTTTGGTTGTGTATGACAGACCAACAGAATGTAGTGCAAAACTTGGAGGTATATGGAAAATAATAACTATTTTGTTTAATGTTTTACAAATTAAAAAATCTGAAAAGTGTGGAAAGCATTTACATTTGGCATGCCTGAGTCAATACTTTGTTGAACCACCTTTTGGTGTACTAATAAGAGAATTAAAAAAATAGAAAAATTTTTCAGCCTATGGTCTTTTCTGTTCAATGAACAGTAGAGTTTTTTTAATATGTGTGTGTGTGTGTGTGTGTGTGTGTGTGTGTGTGTGTGTGTGTGTGTGTGTGTGTGTGTGTGTGTGTGTGTGTGTGTGTGTGTGTAAAAAAGATGTAAAAGATTTAAAAGAAAATGTAGATCTTCTTAAAATTAAAAAAAAGATCCTTCTAACAACCACAATGTGTTAAATAATCTGTTCCTACCACATCTGTGGCAGAACACATCATGCAGAACCAATGCCCAGATGAGGATCTGTCTTTGATTGTACTTTAAATTACCCTTTTACATCAAATTGACTTAATACAAGTACACACTGTGGCTCTGGCATATGGTAAATGAACTGAATTCATATAGCACTTTTATAGCACTTTTCTAGTCTTACCAACCACTGAAAGTACTTCTCACTAGAGCCAAATCCACCCTTTTACTAATGTGCGCACAGTGCAATGCCCATGTGCATGGTTAAAAAAAAGGTACGCCACCGGTAACACTTTCACATCTACTTTCAAATCTTGAAACTAGGGCTGTCAAAGTTAACACGTAAATGCATGTGTTTTGCAACAATTAACAGACCATATGGTAGTACAGTTACTTTCTGCAACAGAGTCCACAGTAACCATGAAAAGCGATTAGTGTATGTATGGGAGGGGGGATTGTTGGCAGGTTAGCAGTCTTGACGCATGGAATGAAGCTGTTGTGCAATCTGGTTGTTCTGCATTTGAAGCTGTTGAACCTCTGTCCTGATGATTCTGTCTGCTGTCCTCACCACTCTCTCTACATATGTTCAGTCTGAGGCATTGCAGGCCCTAGACCAGACAGCAATGCAGCTGGTCAGTATACTATCTATTGTCCCCCTGTAGAAAGTGGTGAGGATGGAAGGGGGGTTGCTCTTCTCATCCGATGCAGAAAGTGCAGACGCTGCTGTGCTCTCTTTACAAGAGCAGAGGTGGGGAGGGTGCAGCTCTGTGATCTGAAGTCCACAATCAGCATCCACACATGGGTGTTGTTCTTCTCCAGGTGTTTCAGGCTCAGATTGAGTGTAGAGGAGACGATGTCTTCTGTGAAAGTGGTTGGAGCAAAAGCAAAATGGAGCGGATGAGAAGAGGGGGGAGTCTGGAGAAGATGTGGCCCTTCACCAGCCTCTTGAAACATTTCATTGTGATCTGAGTGAGTGTGATGGGGCGGTAATTGTGCAGTGTTAAATTTGTGGGATTTTTAGGTAACTGGTACGATGGTTGCAATCTTGAAACAGGATGGGATGGCAGCATGGGCCAACTAGGTGTTAAATATGCCCATTAGGCAGGTGAACAGTCTTTGAGCACCCGTATGTTGTCGGGGCCCACTGCTTTCTGTGCATTGAGTTTTCTCAATGTTCTCCAGACATCAGCTGTCTCAAGTCTGAGTGCCTGTTCATCTGGGTGAGTTGTGGGTTTCCTCGCAGGGCTTATGTTTAGAGCATCAAACCGACCAAAGCAATTAGAGCATTGAGCCTTGTAGTCTGTATGACCACAACAGGCTCCACGTCAAACAAGACAACACATGTGAATTCCCTTACTGTTTGGAACATGCACAACATTTCCCTTATGAGGGCATGGTTTATTCGTATGGTGGCCGTACAACAAGTTCTTGGAGTGCAGTAGAAACAATAACACCATATTTATTCCATTTCATACTTGTTCATCTACTGAGTTACAGGAGAAAGTGGAAATAGAACAGTAAGCTTAGTAAAAGGTTTCAGTGGCATCGTCCTTAAAGATGTGATTGCTTATGATGTATCATTGGCTACCTAACTAATTGAAAATCATGCTTTCAAAGATAACAGACAGCTATGTTTCACCAAATTTGTTGCAATTGTTTGAAAGTGGCTGTACAGGTTGTGAGTGTAAAGGTTTTTCTAAGAATCAACAAATTCAAAATGTCATCAAATAATAATTTAACTTTATTGATCTCAAACTGGAGAAATTATCTTCTGCATCTTAACCCATCTCCTTGGGAAGCAGTGGGCTGCCACTGTGCGGAGCAATCAGGGGTTAAGGGTCTTGCTCAGGGACCCAGAGTGCAGGCAGTGGGGATCAAACCGGGGACTTGCAACCTTCTCAGAGTGCAAGCACACTGCTCTAACCACTAGGTCAACACCTCCCCCAACAGCAAGAGTTGCATTAAAAATTCATGGATAGACATGTAGAACACACTGTACATACTATATACAGATCTTAACAGCATTTGTTTGAAAATAGTCAATGTTTGAAGTAAAAGTGAAAACACGATCAGTAATTTAAGCTAGGGACATGAAACAAGATAGAACGTGTGTTTCTGTTGAAGGACATAGGTGTTTGATATTGTTTCCAACAGAATTTAGCTTAGAAGTTATACCAGACATCTTATAACTCCCATTAAAAACCTCAGGGGAAGAGGGACATCTGTCATTCAGCCTGAGAAACAAACAGTTCAAGGGCACAAAAAGAGGCAAAAATCAGAATTCTGCAAATACAAAGCAAAATCCTGCAAACAGTACACATCAATACAGGGCAAATGAATGCACAAGTAAACATTAAGTTAGTGTACAATAAACTCTGTAAATCAATCAGAAAGGTCAGAGAGGCTTTAAGGTGTCATCAATCCCACTGCAGGCTGGTGGAAACACAAGGAGCACTTTGACAGTGAAAATGGCATCAGCTTCCCTTTCTTCCAATGTCTGCTCACTAAAGCTCTGAAATTGCACACATATGTCCCTGTTATTCCCAAGACTACCTCTCAGAAAGATGTCTTTCGCAGGCATGTAGCTGTTGCTCACACTGTAAATCAGGGTGTTACTTTTCAATTTTTTGTGTGAGAACTTGTATTCCCTTTCCTGATGACTGGGATTCCATTTTTTTTATATTATTATTATTGGTTTGGTTTGTTGTTTGCCTCCAGGATATGCAGTTAGTTTAACTTTAACATAATTTTTCAGTGTTACTTTACTTTTTTGTAGAATCTTGTCATGTTGTTTGTCAGAATCTTATGTTGTTCCTTTAGTAATGTATAACATAGCATCAGTTTGTTGTTTTGTTGTATCCTAATCTTTGTCTAGTTTTATCCACACTCAACATTGCATCATTACATCATACTTTGTACCTCAATAAATAAGCGTTCAATAAAAAAGTTCAATTACTTCAGGGATTCAATTCAAAAAGTAACAACCGTCAAATCATCAGTGCTCCCTGTGATCATGTTGCTTATACCATAGCCAAAATGAAACATTTTTTTATTAAAAATATTTTTTATTGGTGGGATGTAATTTCACATTTTCATAGCAACAAAATTTTGAATTCATTAGCAACAATTTATTCCTTTTAATTATCAAAATTAAAAGAAATAAATTGCTGACATATGGTATACACATGAGTGTCACTTGTCAAATGAAATTCAACCCCCCAGTTAAGAATTTATCTACATGTTACTATTATGGTTCTATTTCTGTCTCTGAATTTAGTTTACACATTTATCTTTGGTACAGTCAGTTATGAGGTTAAAAGTGCTAACGGCTAAGATTGACACCTAAAGAGGTGCAAAAGCCAAGACTGCCTTGAAAAGTTAAAACTGAAGAAGATGATCAGCTGAAACCAGTCTGAAAAGAAAATTGGGAGGTACACAAAAACTAAAAGATCAAAAAAGGTGAGATGGGCTGCTGTGCTGCTGCCCCCACCTCATGGCCACCCTGTTATTGTTTGGGTTATGCAAGAGTATGAATATATAGATATACAGGCATGAGGTGGTGACTCAACTAAAGGCCATGGTCGCTAGTCAGAAAGGCTATCCATAATTTACAGACTAAACAAATGATGCGCCTGGGTCTGCTATTGCTCTTCTGCCCTTATCTCTTCCCAGTTGTGCAGAGGTTTACTAAGACAATCTGAAAACAAAGCAAGCCAAGACAGATGCAGATGCAGGCATGGTGATAATGATCCAGTCAGTCCACAGAATTGTACTTTCCTGGACGCTCATCCCAAACCAAGACTGCCTATGTAGAATTGTATGTATTCTCATGTCGTTTAATCTAAATTTCCTAAAGAATATATCATTTATTGAAACGGCAGCGTAGTTCTGGGAACCGGAGACAAATGTTTTGTGTTTGGAATTAAAAAAACTGTGTCTACAGTACAGAAGTTATGTTGTGTCTTTAACATGATACTTCCCAAGCAGTTTCATAGATTTAAAAAATAAAGTGTATCTCTCTGCTAGAATCCATAATACATCTTATTTGCAATCTAGCCTTGAGCAAATATACAAAGTTTTATTATTTTCTTTGGCAGAATATTTTATTGAATCATTAGTATGTCTCATATAAACACAGTTTTATCTTCTTTATAGCATTTTCTTACACTCAGTAGGGGTTTTAATAGTATGCTTGTCTGAGTTTAAACTTTTATATCAAGGAATTTTTCCCTTGAGCTTCTGGCATAAAACTGAAACAAAAGACAATACATAATGATGTAAACTTTAAGAAATATCTCTGTATATCTGCAATTTATGTACCTTTTCCCCACTCCGGTACAGCCAAACAACGAACAAGAAAAGCTATTAATGTAATGCTCCTTATACGCTCTGCACTATAGTTATCAGGGCTTGCATAAACAGGATGAATCATTGTTGAATCCTTGTAAAAGGTGTTGTAATAAAGCTGACATTTTAATACAGCAAGGATCTGGCTAGCTGTGGCGTTTCTAAGTAAGATGGATGACACAAAGCATAAATTGCTGAGGGGTGAGGTGAATTAGGCTCACAAGTGAACTTATACATTTGACCATTACAACCAAAATGCAGCAGAGAAAACAAGCTGAGATCGCACACAATACAGCAAAGAGTCAGTGTAACGTAAAAGAATCAACCTCAAATAATTTACAAGTAGCAATTAAATAAAAAATTAAAGGCTTTATTGTGATGTACTTTATGATAATTAAATAATACAAATTCAATTAAATTCGGTTTATTTATAAAGTGTAAATTCACAAGGCACTTTACATTATATTGGTTGGTTAATATGTATGCAGTGACAGTGGAGAGGAAAACTCTCCTTTAACAGGAAAGAACCTCCACCAGAATCAGGCTCAGTCTGACTGGCCATCTGCCACAACTGACTGGGGGGTTGAATCCCTGATCTAGGAGTACTTTTAATTTTAAAGAAAAGTAAAAACATAATAGCAGTAGAAGTTCATTTGGTGGCTCTATCTAAGAGAGAAACAAAGCTAAAAAATAAACTATTGTCCAGTTTTCAAGTCTAGAGGATGAAATAAAGCACATACAGTTAGTTGCCATACAAGCTTAGCCACATCTACGGCTAGAAGAGGAAGAGGGCAAAAGCAGTGCAAGCCAGGCCCAAAATATTTAAGGCCACAGTTGCCCAGCTGATGTTCCCCTAGGATGGCCTGGCCAGATGTAGAGAAGAAGTGAAACAGAGAGAACATCAGTCAAGGCAGTCAGTCAAATTGAAAAGTTCAAATAAAAGTAAATACTGAAAAATTGGAGAGTAGTATAAGTGACTGTGGTTCTGTAAGAAGAGCAAGTGTGTTGCAATACAAAAGTTGTTAGGTTGAATTCCAAATTCCTCCTGCTACATGTTGATGGGCCCTTGGCCAAGGCCCTTAACCCCAAGTATAAATGTGTGCAGATTTGAGAGTACAATTGGGTAAACGTGGCTATAGTGTAGAGAAATTTAGCCCATTTAACAGTCCATTTAGAGTAGTAGGATATAGCAGAGAGAGGGAAAGTGTTTTTTTTTTATCCTCCATCAGTTTAAGCCAATAGCAATATAACTACAGACCCACCTCAGGATAATCTAAGCCAAACATAAAAAATAGCACGCATTGCTAATAAAAAATGATTCCTACCTTATTTTCCTTTTTCTTGCATTTTTGGACACTTTACCCCTTAATTACGTTCATAAATAAAATATCAGTCACCATAATTAGCCTTTTTTGGCAAAACAAACAAAAACTTTAAAACAGAATTTAACAAAATAATCTCAATTAATCAAAAATATGTAGAATAAAGGTCTGCATAAAACACTGACGTTTAAGAGAAAACTTATTAAGAGCTCCAGCTGATTAAATCCCGTAGTTTCACAGTTAGTGGAATTAAGGCTTCCTGAGAACAATTGTGTGTCTTGTGATTATAATTGAAAATGTCCTAGTTTATATAAAAAATATAAGCCAGGAGATGGCTACAAAAATATGTCCAACACACTGGACATCTCATAGCGAGTAGGTAAATCTATCAGTGAGAAATGGAAGGAGTTTGGCATTGGTCTAAATCTGTTCAGTGTTGATTGTACCCACAACTTGACTGAGTGAGTGCAACTGGATGAACATGTAGCTCTACTAGTCAGTACGACTAGAAAATTGCTTTATAACTTCAATCTATTAACCATTTACTTTAGCAAACCACTCCATGTGTTATCTGGTTGTATTACCTAGCATTAAATAAGAAACTAATTTAGCTAAGTAAAGTGCTTACTTTATTTTTTATTCTAAGTGGTATTGACTGGTATAATTATTTCTATGGATTACACATTTTGAGGACATCCATTTTGTTTGGCAACTATTTAAATAGTTGAATAGTGAAATCAAATAAAAATGTAACTTTGTTGGGTTTACACACAATATCATGGTATGTTATCTTCTTTTCCAGTCTGTTTTCAAATACAACTCTCTTTTTAAAATACAAAAGACAAACCCTTTAGTTGCAAATTAATTCTAAATGATCAGACAACAGGAATTACACAATGAACGACAACAGGACAGAGCGAGACAAAGTCTTCTGACAGCCTTTCACCTTGGTTATAAAATGTCAGCATGTCACGCCTTTCTACTCTGCACCACTTGCAGGAGCCTCATTGGATTCCCAATAAATGTATGACAACATTTCCGTGGAGCAGTCAGGCAAAGACCTGGGTCGCATTTTAAAAACATCTCCTGACCTTTGCACAGAGACGGTAATTGCTAATGCCAGACAAGGAGGGAATGTGAGTCTCTTATGAGCCACTGCATCAAGAATAGACTCTGTGACTTTGGGAGAGGAACGGATAGTCACTCATTCATGGAAAAAATATTTAACACTCATCTACACCATGCTGTAAGTGCAACCTAACGATTCCCCACCTGAGAAATCTCTGATCTGATGATGAAAAGAAACTCTGCAGCATATCCTTTTGAAAAGATAGTCTAAGACAGCCAGGTTTCATTTTCATTTCTTTCCCTTACTCGTAGAGTGTGTGGTGGGGGGTTAGAATTGATGGTACCTTGACAACAAATCCCCTCATCCTTTTTCATCCCCACTTTTGCTTCCGTTTCAGAGCGGCAGTGCTGTAGCAGACACGGATCAGAAATGAAATTAGACGCACAAAGATGTCTTCAGGGGTTGGTGAAGTATCTACAACCGGAAGCAACAGCTACTCTCTAGAGCAGAGTTAGGGAACTTCCATCTTAGGGAACAAACATAAATCTACTTTCATATTAACATTTTAAGTCAGAATCTTTGCTTCAGAAGCTATTCACACTAATAAAATACTTTATCAAGTTTATATTCCTTAGAGGTCTCTCTCCATATCTATCTATCTATCTATCTATCTATCTATCTATCTATCTATCTATCTATCTATCTATCTATCTATCTATCTATCTATCTATCTATCTATCTATCTATCTATCTATCTATCTATCTATCTGTCTGTCTGTCTGTCTGTCTGTCTGTCTGTCTGGAGATATAGATAGATATAGTTTTTAATAAAAGTTTTGCGGATCCCAAACTGTGTTTTAAAGAATCTGTAAATTAGTCTGGGCTTGTTATATAGTTTCTTTGTTTGTTAAGAGGATACTAATGCTAAAAATATATTAAAGGTTATAGCTACAACTTTTTTAACAAATAAATAAATGTTTCAAAAGTAATACAAGGTCAAGATAACTTTATTTTTACCCGAGGGTAGATTTGGTTGCAGGTAGAAAGAGTGGGCTGCTGACAACATTGACAGAACACAATGACATAACAGTAACAACAACAGCATGTGCTCCAGGCATAGAGCTATAGAAAAATACACAATAGTACTATCAAAATAACGTAGATAAAATCCAGAGTAAAAGCCATCATATAAAAAAAAGTACAAAAAAAGCTGGGTCAATAAATAATTAAATAAATAGATAAGCAAGGCTGTGCCTATATCAAAAACGATTAGTGTGTAGTCTACAAATAGCCTAAATGTTGTTCAGGGTCTTAATAGCCCAAGGAAGAAAACTACCTCTGTACCTTTTGGTTTTACCTGCAGGTATTTTAAACTTACGGCCAGATGGGAGGGGCTGGAATTAACCATGTAGGGGTGGGATCCATCTTCTAGGATGGACCCCACTAGCCTCTGTAGCTGCCTAGTGTAAAGGGTTTCTAGGTTCAGCTGTGGCACCTTCAATTAACCTTCGTACCCACTTCACAATCAAATTCAGTTTTTTATTTTTAGAGGTAGGTTGCTGAACCAGGACACCAGGCTAAAGGAAATTACATATTCAATGAAGCATCTGTAAAACATAGTGAGCATCTTTCTGTCGATATGGAAGGAGGACAGTTTCCTTAGACAATGTAGGCGCTGGTTCGCCTTTTCATACACAGCCTCACACTTTGCCTCAAAACTTAGTTTGCTGTCGATGATGGTCCCAAGCTATTTGTAGTTGTCGACACACTCCACTAGCTGACCATTTATATTGGCTGGTTCCTTAACCCCAGGCAGTTTCCTAAAGTCTACATAAATACTCCTTTACAATTTAATTCCTCACTAGTTTTTGAAAGGTTTTCACGACAAGAGATGCAGTGAAAAAAGCTTAAGCAGTCTTCCACAATTATAATCAGGACCACAGCTTTTATTTGTATTTATGGAAAATAATGCCTTTTCTACATTGTCCTCATCACTTTCAAAGTGATTGTGTACTGAAGTCATAAGTGTCAAATTGGGAAAACAATGTATTAACGGTATTTGCGAGGTCAGAATCTGTATCAAAATTCTCCAAGATAACAGTGCCTATGTTTTTTGAGTTACTGATGCCTACAAAGGATGTCATACTTGACGAGGCTGAGCCCAAGTTGTTGGCAGCCATTTTATTTTCCAGAATTGTTTTGTAGTCCTTTTTAGCTCTACGGATTTCAATTTTCAAATCTTTTGTGGCTGTGTATAGTTCAGAGGCGGTCCCAGGTTTGAAGGCACATTTCTTACCCTGTATGCAGGCTTTGACAGATTTAGTGACCCATGGCTTATTATTAGAATACATTTTTGCCCTTTTGCATGGGATGTCACCTTTTGCATGTCTCTACAAAATGGTACTTATGAACATGTTACATCGACTAACTGATCGGTTACCTATCGGTAACTGATAGGTCTTCCCCAAAAGCCTCTATGAACATGTCCCAGTTAGTACAGTCAAAACAGGCCTTTAGACCCTGCACAGATTCTTTAGTCCAGTCTTTAATGACCTTTGTAGATACCTTTTCCCTCTTCAGCACAGTTTTGCATATGGGCATGAGATACCCACAGTTGTGGTCTCCGTGGCCCAGAAAAGGTAGCGGAAGACATCAGGTTTGTGTTTATTTAAACAGATTTATAAGAGTTATCCACCGTTTGTCAGCAGCTGATCTCAGATCAACAGTACAAAACTTCAGAGACCACTTACTATTTCCTTAAATATAAAATTAATAACATAGGAGTAGGGCATCCAGCTTAAAGCACTCACAAAGGCACTAAAGCAACAGCTTGGAAACAGCAACTAAATAACATCTTGTCACACTGACTTCATTTTGAGGAGAAATGTTATACTTTTCTAATAAGACTTCATGTCAGAAGATTTCATTGCTTCTTCTGGAAATTATTACTGAGAATATGAAAAACAATACATGCCTATCAGGACCCCCCATCAGGTAGAGCTAGGGGTGTTACAATATTTTGTGGTATGTGACCCTATGATATTAAAACCCCACAATATTTCTTATCAAAGTTATCGCTCCTGTGAAGTCCAATCCCTTTGCTGGTTTAATCCAAGATGGCATTATTTGCCCTGGATATGAAGTGTGTGTGCTTGAAGCTTGACACCCTACATGTTTGAGACGCTGACTTTGAAGTAAGACTGGAAGTGGTTCTGCTGTTGTTGTCCAGTTATATGACGAACTCAATTCAATGTTTCCCATAGAAATTCTGTCTGTGGGGGGGCTTTCTTCCACTTAGCTTTCCATTAATATCACAGAATACAGCTCTATATGAGCATCCATCTTTTGTCTCTCTTAGCCCGTCTCTTATTTATCCATCTTTTTCTCTCTTTTTGTTTCTGTCCCTATCATGTATCTTTATACATGGTTATATTTTGAAGGTTACCTGCCTTTCTTCCCTCCTACTACTTGATTTAATGAAAAGCTCGTTAAAATCTTGATCTTTATTCTGCTTCTCATCCATTCATGGGGTCTATCTAGCAACAAAAATGTGTTTTCCAAGAACAAAGCAACCTTCGTATTTCAGTAATGAACTCAGGGAGGTGGATTTTTGTTTCCAACAGAAAGACTTTTGATGATTTACAACAATCAAAGTACATAGTAATTTTGTAGGACATCTGAAAATGAACATAGTGCCGTTTACTTGTTGAAAACTTGCTGTATTTAGCTTTACATTGAGTAAAAATAAGGCGGCAAATGTCCTTGGTGTATTGAAGTAATCAGGGCAACACATGAAATAAACAAATGTGTGCTTTTTCATTTGTAAAACAACAGAAAAAGGACACCTTTATCCCGTGGGATCCCACGTTCCCAAAACAAGCGATACTAATTCTTTGTCATTTAAGCATTTGTCTTTAATGCTCCCCCATCAGAACAGACTCCACTGATCGCGATCGCTCTCCTGGCGGGAATGTGAGTTTACTCTGAGCTGAAAGTAAAGGAGCAACAACTTAGCTTAGGAGAAACATTAAAGTTAGCGCCACACTTTGTTGTACTGGGCACCGCGCAGACTCTCCGCGGAAATTTTAAACTTCATAGTCGAGCGCACTTATTAGCTATTTCTTATGACAAAAATTCCCACATTTCCCACAGCAGCACACACCACACACCTGTCGGTCCATGGTGCAGAGAGGCTGCAGGAGCTTACAAGTTCCAGCTGCCTTGGAGACTTCTTCCCACCAAGCAGTTTATAGTGACGTCACATATGCGCTTGTAAAATTGAGCACTGCATGTTCTTGTCCATGGAGGCATAGCCGCCTTATTATGAGGGAGCCAATAGATAGAAATAGCTCAGGATGCGATCTGGTGCTATTTAGAAAGGCTAATTTTAATAAAAAATTAACCATGAAGACACACTGATGTATAATAATTTACTGGGGTGGTGGTGTGGGGTGGGGGGCAATTTTGTTGGCAGGTCGCCCCCCTTGTTGAATGGAAGGGGAAACACTGCATCTAATCCTATCTCATTCGAGGTGGTGTTGTTGTTGGAGTAGCTGTGGGTGAAGCTTCTGCTAAAATAATGAGTTAAACTAAAGCAAGCTGTACTTTTTGAATAATTGGTTTATAATTTTGCTAACTGAGCTGAGTCAGTTTTTTTTTTATTGTTTTGATGATCTCAAACATGTGGATTTGTCTGTGTGATGACTCATGGCATTGTCCTTGAGTTGCACCTATAAACAGGCAAAGCTTAACTTGTGGCTTCAATAAATATGTGTTGACCATGTGCATAAAGTGTAGTATGCTGTTGCGATGACCCGGATAAGTGCAAATTTGCACAGGCACGTTGTGTTACAATTTGGGAAAGATACCCTCATGTTGGTGCAAGAGTATGAGCATATTTCCAGAAAGCTTGCCGATTTCAGAAACCACCTTCGGTTCAGTCTGAGAAGCAGACAGCAAAAACTGGTCCCTAACAGCATACGCCTAAAGTCCTCCATCAAAGGACACGGAGCAGAACAGATCATCATGAGGGCACAAAACCAGCCTCTGAGTGAAAGAATAAGACAGGTTCATCCACTATTGATGCACTCTCACAAAGGAGAGAAAAAACTCAATAACAACTATCAGAGTGTCTACCAGAGCCGTTGTTGGAAGAGGTAATCCGTTTCATGGAGAAGGCTCAGCCCTTACAACACTCTAAGAGCAAAGAAAGGCAACAGTGAAAATTCCAGTATAACCTAGTCAAAACGAGTGCTACCTCTGCTACTGCTAGAGTACAGAAAGGGGAACATGATGAGAATGCACGTAACATCACTCAGAATCAGTGGGTGAATAATCTCTCAAGCAGAGAGCTCACACAGACAGAGATGAACATTTTGTCCAAAGGTCTCAACTTTGCCATAACCCCTAAGCAACTTCCCGTAACAGAACTTCTCACTGTGACCGAATCAGCCATAAGAAAGAACAACATGGCAGACGCATTTTGATTCACATCACTCACTGGAGCACAAACTCTCTGCTATCAGAACTCTGAGTTAGCGGGCTGACAACATACCCTCTGCCACAGACGAGAAACAAAAGGAACACAAGCACGTCAGGAAATCACTGCGAGCTTAGGGTTACCCAAAATGGGTGTTTGTCAAATATGTCAATAAAGCTGGTAGAAAAAAACACAAACAAAAAAAAAACATTGTCTTTCCATATATTTCAGGAGTTTCTGAGAAACCCATGGAATTGACAACGACTGTTAAGTTGTCGAAACTTTTCATAAAGAACTGAACGAATGTCCGGTTGCCTCCGATTTAAGCCTGTTTGCTGTTGTAGTGGGATTATTCCTGATATCACTAGTTGGGTTTCCAGCAGTTCCCAATAGGTGAGGAATGAGAAAAAGAGGAGGAACTTTGCTAAAGAATCTAATTCGGAGGCCAAATTAGAAGCTTAAACATTTTTTCATTTGTCTGAGAAAGAGAAGTTCATATATTACAAAGGTACATTACACATAGAGTGAAATATTGCAAATAGTTATTTTTTGTTACTTTGATCATTATGGCTTACAAATAATGAAAACACTGAATTCTGTCACAGAAAATGTAAATATTATCTACAATCAATTAAAAAGGGATATTTAGTCACACAAAAGTCAGTTATTGCATCAATGCAGCAGTTTGTGCCACTGCTAAGGTGTTTAGGAAGCCCAGGTTGCTTTGATAGCAGCCTTCAGGTCATCCGCACTGTTGGGTTTGGTGTGTCTCATCTTCCTCGTGATAAACCCCAGAGATTCTCTATGGGGTTGAGTTCAGACGAGGCTAACCATGGAGATCATGTTATTGACTCACATGATGGATGTGGCAAAAAAAAAAATCTGCTGGATGCCCTTCCTGACGCAACCCTCTGCATTCCTCTGGGCTTGGTACTGGCACAAATAGGAAACCTTGCAATTTAGCTGTCACCAACCACCAGAAAAGAAGCCCGACTTCTGAAAAGGAATAACAGCGCTGCTGAGAGCAGATCAGGTAGGATTTTAGGTTTATAAAATAATGTGTAACGTAGTGACAGCCTCTGATGGATAATAATTTCTAAGTGCTTGACATCCTGGTCCTTCCCGCATTTTCTGCCAACAGCAAAAACATGCTCCTTCAATATGCCACATCAATATCAAATTGAATAATATTTCTGCCCCTGAAGGCCATGTCTTCTCCCAATCTTGGTAAGGTAAAGATGATATGATAATAACCCAATTAAGGTAGAAAACTGAGTATTCGCATGTGTTTGTTTCCCATTTGCTCTGCAAAAGGAATAAGGTTATTAAGGTGGACTAGCTGAGAAAATATGGTTAGATAGGCATAACAATGGTGTCTCTGGCAGCATTTTTGGTACCCAGTAAAAAATTGAATAACATAAAAGACAGAGGTGATCTGGAATAACTTCAAGTATACCAAACCATTTTGCTAAAGGAGCTAATATTTGTGTATGTTTCAAAGCATCCTAAAAGGATATTCCTGTTTTTTGTATTAATCTGCACTGCAGTTGTGAACCCCTTGCTCAAAATTTTTAATGTTTATAGGTAACAAACCCTAAGCTGAAAATGATAGTCATTAAAATAATGATTACACGCTCTAAAACACAGTTTGAGATCACAGAAACCTTTCTCTGTTTGTGTAAACAGGAAAAAGGAAAATTTTTAATGTTCTTTTATCATTGGACTAACAACAAAAACAACTACTGACAAGAAATGCCACAATATAATGACAAATCAAATCTGGATTTAATTTTTATATGCACATAAAAGTTCCTTCAAATCACAGTTTATGATTTGAACCTTTTGCTCTATCTGTGCTTTCTTATGTATTGAATTAAAATGTCTTGTTCTTATGAGCCTAATCTAAATATCATCTCACCCCTTGCTAGAGCTATTTCCTACATGAATTGCACACCCTAAAATGTACCTTTACCAACCAGACTGTTGTAATTAGCTAAAGTATGACTTGGGTTTCCCATTAACAGCTCCTGCACATAACTTACCTGGGGCACTGGTTCTCAACTAGCCGGCAGAGCACCAAAACAGGGACAATAATCTCATCAGCTGGGTCCACTGCTGATCATACCAACTCCAACTAGAGGAGACAGAGGATAGATGGCTGTGGCTGGAACAAGACTTCGGCAGGTGTTCGGTTCCTCTGCCACCTCTGATGCCAGTGTTCACTCTCTGCCCATTTCGATTACAGCCCAGAGCCAAAGAAACAGCTTGCGAGGCGCTGGCCCATGATCCCAGCACATTAGTTTAATGCCTAGATGTGTGGAACTGTTCCTGACTGCGTCCCCAGCCTGGCACAGCAGCCTGCCAGACACACACACACACACACACACACACACACACACACACACACACACAAAGGTTTGCGTCATCTGCAAAGTAGCGTCTTTAAAAATCTGGTTGCCTCTGTATTTTGTAGCTTCTGGCATCGACTGTGAACAGCTGTGTCATGTGGTAAAGACGTGAGCATTTGGCAAAGTTGTGAAATAGTAAAAACTCTGTGTATTTGCACTGCTATCTTTGTTCCCCTTCCCCTTCAAGCTGAATTACTCTAGATTTATTTATTTGCCATTAGCACAGCATGTGCTCATAATTAGAGTTATTTGCCCAGCGTAAACAAGATCTATTCAAGTCAATCTGAGTAAATACACAGCATGGTGGGGAGATGACCAATTGTAACCTAAAAATAAGCCCATCTATCCTCGTAGACGCCATTAGAAGGAGACCAATGGGGCAACCGGCAGCCCATCTGTCTCTGTGTCAGCACCTAAGTGTCAGTGCTGAGGAGATGCAATCTGTTCAAGATAACCTGCCAGAGGAAGAGAGCAAATAAACATCTGCATGTATATTTATATATTATATCCGGGCCTGCAACCCTGATGAGTGCTAGGCAGAGTTGATTCAGAGCCAGCATTAAAGCTTATCATCTGCGAAGATCCTTTCGTCGGTCGTATACGTGGCTTTACTTGGACTTGAACAGATGCATGAGCCCCAGAGGCTTGTGATCTAAGGGGGAAACTTATGGGCTGTCAGTTGAATGGGAGAGTCAAACTCCAATCAAACATTTTGCCCAAAAGTTGATGTGGAGAAGGAGTTCTTAGAAGGTCATTTTGAAAGATTTCTTAGGTAATGAGATAAATGATGAGGAAAAGGTAGAATATATTTTAAAGAAATAATAATATTTTAGAATAATGTTTTGTTGTTGTAAAATGTCAAAAAGAAGAGTTGCATAAAACAATTTTGAATGAGAAAAAAAAAAATTCCAAAAAATCTTGTGAACACGATGAATACCCCCCCCCCCTCTTTGAAAAACAATTTGGAGAAAATAAACACCTAAAATGGCTGAAATATGAAGAGCTTTTGTTCTGGCTGCACTATTCCAATGCTGTCTACCCTTTTTCCCCATGCATGCTGGCACATTGAAAATGTGCATATCCATATAGTGTTTTCCACAGTTCTTAAGTCTGTAGTGTTTATTTATGTTCCTTGTTTTTGATTATTCAGCTCTTTTCCGGCGATCCTTTCTGATTATGTTCTCTGTAGCTATTCTCTTTAGCTTTCCCTGAGTCCCTCCAGTGATGTTCCCGATACAGATGCCATGCATCTCTACTAATTGGACTGACCTTTACCTTGTAATAGTAATCAGCTTCCCAGTACTTAACGCCATTTTAGATTTCTTCACTCACACAAGCACTGAGATGGTGCCATACAAATGCTGACGACAATTATATTTCTGTGTCACCACGTGACTAATGCGCATGAGAATCACTCACTAAATGACTGTGTCAAAAATATCAATAAGTGGAGGGGGCAGAATGTTCTCCAACTAAATACAGAAAGAAAAAAAATTGGTCTCCAAAATAAAAAGTTTATTTAATTTATTTATTAAGTTTATTTGACAAGGACATACACACCATAACAAAGAGAAACTGAGGTTCCATGTTTGTAAAAGGACAGAATAAAGCAGTGAGTGGTCGTGAGCCAAGATACATTTCAGAGTTGCCTTGTCAGGTACATGTAACTAGGGTTCTACAGCTCTCTTTAGACCACTCAGGCCATCAGATACCGGTTTAAGTAGTGGTACCAGGACCACTACTATCAAGAGGAGCTTGTAGTTAGTCTCAATGCTTCTCAGCTCAAGAACCAACTTCTTGAAAAGCTGTGAAGTGCAAACTAAAATCTTTAAGCAGCTAGCCTTCAACTGAACCTTAAAGGTACATAGCCACTTTATTTGACTTTTTTTTATTTATTTATACGTCAGTAGCTCACTCTGGTTGCATACCAAATTTTTATGAAAGATTATCACACCCTGCTGGCATCTTTGTTGTTATTTTGGTGTTTTATGCTTTGTTTTTGCTGTTTGTTAGTAAATAAGGCCCTTCATGTATATTAATAATAACAAAGGAAGTACGACACTACGCTTATGCAGCAGGGAATAAACAAGGAAGCGTCTAACGGCTATTAGCATCTCCCAGTGAAGTAATGGAAACAGTAACGAAAGGTCCAATATCCAGTGAAAAAAATACAGTAAAAATACAGTAAAAATAAATCAATCTTGATTGATTCTTACCTTGATGCCATGTCCCCGTTTCCATTTATGAATGGGAGTTTTCTTTCTCCATGACATTCTGACATGAGGCTATTAGATGTAGATGGGTTTATTTAATTGATAACGGCTGGTTTTCGATCATGCCAAGCTGCCACTTTACCATGACTCTGGCTTTGTCTGGTATTATTTATTAGTGATTTATTATTCGCCATCCGGCTTTCTGATGGTTCTGTGATACTGGCGTAAGATGGCGCTATATCTGCTTATATATGCTCATTGCTGGGTTTTATTTAGCCTCAAAAAGGACTATTATAACACTATCAGATTGGACGCCTGTTTTAAATAACCTTATTTTGTCATTATCCAACGGTTTTTGGTCTTTTTTAGTAAGCATATACTGTGGGTATGTCCCTTTAAGTCAAGACTGAAAACATTACCCTTTACTGCAGCTTTCCTATGACGGTCTGTATTATTGTATCAGTTATTTTTTATTGGTACATAGTAAATGGCTTGTACTTTTTGTTTGATGCATTTTCTGTCCTAAATGTAAATTTCTTTGGCTTAATTTTTCTGTGATACACTTTGAGTAACATTGTGTAAGAATGATGTAAAACAAAAACAAAACTTGCTTTGTTTTGTGAATGCCTGTAAGTGGTCAAATAATTAAAATCTGAATTCATTGGACAGCAGGTCAGGCTTCCACTCAGTTGAAGATACTTTAGGCATGCATTATGTGAGAGAAACTTCAGTGCAGACAAAGAGTTTGCATAGAGTAGCTTTTGGTAACTTAATTATCTGGTTAATTGTGAAATATCTGAATAGCACTCACATTAAATATTTAACAATGATGCATATTTGTGACGTCTTCTTTTTGGTATGGCCATAGCACATAACTTATTGAAATTGTTTTAAATGGAAGGAAATGCTGGATTTTTTTTGGTGTCTCAACACCACTAAAACTGAAGGCAGATACACAGTATGATGATAGTATGAGAAAATAGCTGCAGTAATGCCAACATTCAGTTTTTCTAAAAGCTTCTGCCTAAAATAACTCATTTAGGAATTATTATTTATCAAAAGGTGCAAATTTCAGTGTGAGATGTGTGTCACAAGGTAGATACAATAAAAACGCCTAAAAGCTCCTTCCAGACTTTCTCAGGGTGTAGACAAATCTTTTAGAATAATCTAATGATTTTCAAATGTATGTACCGTATTTTATAACATTAAAATTATAGTCTGTGGGTGACTCCCCTCAGCTTCTTCAATATTCAGGGGGCGCCACAGAAAGTCATTACAACTTGCACACAGACTTGGCAGCGCTTTTACGCTGGGTGCCCTTCCAGATGCAACCTAGATTTGAACCCTGGTCCCCCATATCAAAGATACAGACTTACCCTGCTACACCACAGAGGTAATATTAAAATGGTAGTTTCTCATCTTATATTTCTTTACTATTTTCAACGGCTGAGTGAGGCCATTTCAGCCCGTGATCTATCACACCACCCCTGCTTATGTTTTTTAAAAAGTCCTGATTTTTTTTAGGCTTTAAACATTGTTTGGGTTGATGCCTTCTGGACTGCGACAATAACCGCTGGGTTCATGCACCACCTGCCAATAATGTTAACAAGGACCCAGAGCTCCACAGATAAGTCCTGTTCCAGGACCAGAGGGAATGCTGGAAGTAATGACCATATCTTTCCCACATGGTGTGTGGTTCCCAGGAATCCTGCCTGCAGGTTGCACTGCTGAGCAGTTGCCACACATGCCGCAAGTAAAAGAGCATGTGTCCTGTATTTGTCAGGCTTACAAAATGCCTGCATAATAATCACATACTCTGGAATAACGCAGACTCAAAATACAAACTGATTTTGACCGCAGACAATAAAATGATAACTGGCTTTAAAATGATAGAACATTTTTTAAATGAATGTTTTTAAAATATATATTTAGCAAAGATTCATTATCTTTCTGCCCCAGTTATAGATATTTAAAGACTGGATATGGGGGAACATGATATGAAGAAAATGTTTCTAAACCATGAACACTGGCTTGTTAAAGGTTAGTCCTATCATTTCTTGGTGCTCTGTTAATTTAAGCACAGTCACTTTATTTGCCGACTGTTGTGGCGTGCTTAATAAAAAGGCAAGGAGCCTTGTCAGCCTTTGATGAAGGTTGTTTATTACTCAGGGGACAGGTTTTTTTTCTTTTACACATTATCATGAGCCTAATGCTTCTTGTTCAGTTGATTAGAAAGACTTCAGCATTTAATACTTAGAACAAAATTAGTAGGAAAGTGTTATATGGAGGTAGGCTTTCCTCAATAAGTTATAATGGGCTTATTGTTGTCATCATAGTGCAAACACTGTCCCTAGACACCAAGCTTATTACACTCTGTAAAATATTAATGACCTTACTTACTGTGGAAAACACTTAAAGCCCTACAGAAAATAACCCCTCCCCCCACTAAGTACACCAGGGGTGTTTAAACTTTTCGGCACGTAGGACGAAATAATCAAGTCAAAAGCATTCAAGGGCCGAAAAAAACAATAGATATGTTGTAAGGTTTTCATCTCCTCTCCAAAATGTGATGATTATGAATAAAAAAAATCAGATTTTCTGTCTGAAAGGCTTATGTAGATCCAAAGATAATATGCCTTATTAAAAGATGGGCATCTAGTTAGCAAACTTGGGGCTTGAAAAATACATAAATAAGTAAATAAATAAAAATTATTATTATTGGTCTAGGAATATAAGAACAGGATTTGGGTCAGTATTTGAAAACACTTGCTTTATTTAGTCAATTTTGATAAATACATTAAAATCACATTTAATGCACCATTGTCTGCATTTGAGTAAAAGTCTAGATGTCCTATTTATTATGAAATTAAAGGGAATGTAAAAATGTTATAATCAAAAGACGAATGCTCCATGTTGAGCCTAACATTTTGAATTGTAAGATTTTAACTTGTCTAATAATTTTGCCTTAACTGAAAATAAGTTTCTATCTGTACCAGGCACCTGTGCTGGAGGGCCAAATCTTTATTGAAATTCGGTTGGGGGGGGGGGGGGGGGTGAGGGGGCTGCAGAATATCACTACAGGGGAGGCAAATGGCCTCCAGGACGCACTTTAGACATGCCTGAAGTAGACTATACATTCAGATTTTGGCTGCCCTTGGAGCTGAGACCTGGACCATACTCAAACGGGACATGAACAAAGTCTAAATATCAAAGGCAATATCATTTTCAGGTGCTTGGAATCTCATTACCAGACAGATTTACAAGCAGAAACCAATCACTGAATGAGTCCTGACACACAGACTGCAGTGTCTATGAAATCTCAGCCGAATGAATAGTGATGAACTTCCACAACAACTGTTCACACTGGGGAGTCAGTGGGGTCCAGCTGTAACGACAGTGAGGGGTACATTAAGGGAACATTAGTGAACAAACGGTATCAGAAAGACCAAGGTAACAAAGTAGACAGGTCAGAGAGAAAGTTGTGGAGAGGTTTAAAGCCAGGCCATAGATTGTAAAACAATACCCCTAACTTTGAACATTTGAAAGAGAACTGTTCAATCATCTGAAAACAGAAAGGGTATGGCACAACTGCAAACCTACCAAAGCACCACTGTCCAGGCCAAAGCATCAATTAGAGAAGCAACTAGAGGTGGTAACTACGGAGGAGATGTAGAGTAACACTGCTCAGGTGTGAGAAATAAATAATGTATGAGCCCTGGCAGTGTGCTTTGACTGATCATAGCGTATACAGAATGACCTGTGCCGTAAACACAGCAAAAATTAAAGGCTGCTACAAGCGCCACGAGAAGAGACATTTGATCTTGTTCCTGCAGGAATTTATGTCATTTTGTTCTTTGGAGGGTCGTTTTTGTCACGGGGGGTGTCTGACTGCTGTACTTTGATTGGACAAGATTTGACAATGTGGACATATTTTATGCAGATTAGTGAGAGAAGGAAACACGGACAAAGCGGAACTTAGTGTCATGTTGGAGGAAAATTTCCTGACCCACGTGCAGATATTACCTGGACCCTCAAGTTTCTGGAGGTCCTTTGTTCTTCTGAAGGAGGAAAAAATAGTTAGAGATGGCTTTGGGGAGGATGTCAATAATGTTGAGGGTGGATTCAGAGAGCTTAATGTGAGTGGAATGAAGCCAGCCTTGGAAGGTTAATGATGTCGGGGAAATGAATCAGGACGCCAATGTCGAAGGAGCTGCAGATGATTGTGGAAGTTTCGCCAAGTCCCTTTTTGAGTAAACGCGCATGTCCGTCATATATTTTCCTTCCGCTCTTCAGGGGGATCGCGTGAAAGAAATCTCCCAAATCCACTCTGGTCTTGTTTCTTTCTACTGAGGCCTTCCTCTTCCTCTCATAAACATGAACACGGTTTGTTTCTTTAGACTCACAGCCATGTTCAAAGTATACGGCGAGAGCAGTGGAGCTACATTTAACAGCTAACGCCGAAGCTAACCGCTGACCTAATCGCTAATCTTCCTGGATACATAGACACTAGAAGTTTGCATGCGCAGGCGGAGACTAACAAGGAGCATTCACGCACACTGGCGTTACATGAGCCTCTCAGAATGATGGCATGTGGGACAACCAACAGATAAGGCGATATCCCCAGAACTTGAGGGAGAGAGTGAGAACAGGACCTAAACGATGACAAATCCATGCTCTTTGGTGCGAAGAGCTTATACAGGGTTTATACAGGCCTGCAGCTCCGACACTGATCAATTTTCTTAGCCTCCTTTCTCTGAATGCATAATGTATTAACTACTTTCTGGCTGGAATGAGGATTTTACCCAGTATAACAATAGGTGTTTCTGAACAGGATCACCAACTATAGCTTTAACATCCACGCCATCCATCAAATTTCTGTACCCGCTTTTCTGTGCAGATGTTACAGCATGCCATATCAGATGTAACACAGGGTATCGTTAATGGCCGAGAGGTGGGGATGTGGGGTACATCCTGGACAGGTCGCCAGTCACAGGGCTAAAATGTAACAATTTTATTAAACTTTAAAAAAGTTAAATAATGCCTGTTATAAACTCGTGAGTTGTGATAATTCATTGTTGTGCAATAACAGGCATAGCAGAGACTGATTATTGTAGTGTAAAATGTATGATGTTACATCCATCCTATTGTCCCACATTTGGTTATTTGAGTTCTGGTCACCCTAAATACAAATGTATTCCACACTTCCGATTTTTCTTTAACTAATTCTCAAAACCATGTACTTCACAAGTTTGAATTACAATAAAGATCTAACTACAAAAGATCACAATAAAATATATTTGAAATTGTGTTTGTAATATGCTAAAATGTTAACTTCATGGGGTAAAAATGCAAAAAGAAGTAAAGAGAACTTCTGGTAACAATCTTCTGGTCTACTTATGTATCTTTCCGAGACTGCACGCATCTCTCTGCCGTCCTACTGCTATCTGAACGACAAATTGCTTGACTTCCTGGTCTTTGAGCAGTGACCTTGGCACGAATGTTATGTTCTTGTTGTGAAAGCATAGCTATTGATGAAATAAAAGCCAAGTTACCAGGGGTAAAGCTTTAAAGGGCATGAAGTTAAAGAAAGTTTGGAAAATGTCATTTGATGAACTTACTTCATGTGCATTTCAGTACTCAATGTAGTTTAAATACAAAATTATTTGTGGATGAAAAGCTATCATGTTCAGCTTGGTTATTTGAAGCCAGTCTCAACGTGGAGTCTGCATCTGCAGCAGACAGTTTGTGTGAGCTTCAGTACCAACATCATGTTCAGCATCTTCTTGCCCTTAAAAAGACAAAAAATAAAGTAAATCAACCAATGAAAATAATCTCCTTTGTTGCTCACCACACCACCTCAAAACAGAAACACCACACCATTAACTGAACAAATATTAGACATTAAAACGATAACGACTTAGAGGTTTAAGGTTGGAGTGGCTCAGTCACGGTGAAAAACATGGTACATATGTAAAAGACGTGTTTTTAAAAAAAAATAATTCATACAAATATCACTCAAATGGGCTAAAAATATGAACCTCAAATTAGCCTTGTTTGGACTGAACACAAAAACAAGCAACCAGATGAGTGCCTGATTCTTTATACAGGGGGCGATGGATCGTAAAACAGTTTTGATCTCCCTTTATTATTGAGAGCACTCAAGGGTAAACTGTTTTTCCACACACGAGTGTATGTGCACTTTAATATTCCACAAACGCATCACAAGGGTGCAGTCTCGGAAAAGGCCGTGGTAATAACCCGTAACCGCGGCTCGCTAAAAGAGCAGGACAACCTGCTGATGAGAATATTATGTGGTAAACATTGGGATATTGTTATGTCCTGTGTGGGAGCTGAGATAATATCTTCACTCGCAGTATTCACACGTTAGTGACTGCAGAGAATTAGGCCAAATTCTCTGTTCAGTAACTCAACGTAGGACCTGTGAGGGGTTTTAGCACATGTTGCAGTTCTAAATTACTTTTTCTCATTAATTTGGGGCATTGTGCTCCATTACTCTGTGGTTATGAGTTTTGTAGTTCAGTAAAAAAAAAAAAAAAAACAAATTAAAAAGCAAATAATGTTTGCTTAGTGTTCAGAACAGTGCTGCATGGAAATAATTGTAAGGTAGAAGGAAGTTATCAGAATTGTTTACGAGTACAAATCTGAAAAGTGCGGTCTGCATTTGGATTCAGTCCCCATTATCCTAAAACCTATTTTAAAAATCCAGATTGAGCAATTGTGTTCAACCCAGCAGAGTGTGAATTATGTCTGAGCACAAATAAAGCTGCTATGAAGACCAGATTATGTGTTTATTTACTCAATTTAGGACATGTGTGGGTTTTAAAACTATTTATCATTTCTAAATTACATTTTCTCATTAATTTGAGGCTTTGTGCTCCATAAGCATGTGCTTTTAAGCATTGCCACTCAGTAAAAATAAAAAAAAAAACTGATAATGTTTTCTTAGTGTGGTGTAGGGTTTGACTCCTGGGGAACCTCTCTAGTCCAGTCATTACAACAAGCACCTTCATTATTGCAACTCAAGCCATGAAGTATTTTTTTAATCTTTTCTTTCTTCAAGGCCACTTCCATCCACTAATCCATATCGACATTATGTCTCCAGGAGATGGCCATCACGTTAATCTTCAGTTCCCCTATAACCCTTCATTATAGAGTGTCAGGGACCGTTGGACGCAGGTTGCTCATTTGAACACCCAAAACAATCATACGACCACTCATATTCCTTTTTTTATCACAGCCGGGGCACTCCAGAGGAACTAGTTTATCCATGTGTTAAAAACACAATGCATGCATACAAGCATGCTTCACTGCAGAGCCTGAAGCCACAATTGTTGGGTGACGAGTGCTTTTATGGAGCTGCAGTGCTGTTATCTATTAACTTTAATGTCACTGCATAAAAAAACAGAAACTCTTTCAGTCCCGTTCTGTTCCTTACAGAACCTTTTCCTTTTAGAGGGTGAATGAAATGAGGAATAAGAGAGATGACACATGAGCTAAATTCAATCCCTTCATTTGCTCAACTCCAACTGAGAACGAAGGAGTAACAGAAAGCACCACAAACACACATATCTGTATATCTTAACATCCTGTAGTCTCAATGTGAGTTGAGTCCCCTGGGAAAGAGGAAAGAAACAAGCTAAATATCAAAGTAAGGGCTTTACATGTGCTTTCTTTCATGGTCTTTTACTCATTCTAATATCACAGAGAAATCATAAGCTATGTGACCTTAGTTCAGTTATCTGCCAGTATAAATGCATGGCTTGAATGAGTTTGTCGGTGGGTGTAACTATTATAATCATCGTTCACATAGACATTCTTCTATTGTTTACAAGGTTGGCGTAATATAAGTTTATTGGATACTTTGAAAGGAGTAAGCCAGGGTAAAGCAAGTTTATGTTTGCAGAACATTTAAGTAACAAGACAATTCAAAGTGTTGTACATGAACAGACAAGAAAGAAGAAAACACAGATGAAAGCACATTGCAGGGGAATAGCAGGTGAAGATATAAGATAAGTTGGAGTATAAACTTCAACCTTAACATTTAAAGCTGATTCTAAACAAATAGGTTTTTAACCATAATTTAAAGGAACTCAGGGTTTCATGACTTTTACAGTCTTCTGGGATTTCGTTCCAGTGTTTACTGGTTCCAATCAGATCAGTTGGTCGTGATCTCAGATGTTGTTTAAAATAGCAAAGATTGATGACATTTGGACATCTTTTTGCAGTGCTGCTGAGATACAAAATCCCATTTCTGTAATCAAACAGTCTCCCTGGCTTGCAATCTACAAATATTCACAGTCAAACAAATAGATTATCAAACATTTACTGGATGAGAGGTTCATAGTGATGTAATGATGTTGCACTGAGATGGCTCTTTGGCTGTGGAAAACTAGATTCACTTTTTTAAGGTACTAGTGAAGAACTGCCTTCAAACCCAGCTTTGGCTAAGCACTGAAATTGTTTCGATGGATAAAACCTAAAAGGAAATTGGAAATCGGTACCAGCCTGTAAAAGGTAAGTTGGTCACATCATCTAGTCCTAGTCTCATGAGTTATGATCCTTGTAAATACAATTTATACATGCAATATAACAGAAATATTTCAGTCTTTTGCCTCAAAAATGGCATGTTTGAGACGGTTTTCATAGTAATTGTTATTTTTTTGTATCAGCATCTATTAAAGACCTGGAGTGAACCTCCATTCCTTTTCAACAAAATAGTCAAGCTGATGGCAAAACTTTTGAGCCATAAAAATTTAATTGGTAAGTCTGATTTATCTAAGTAGCATGACAGAGCAACATCCAAGAACCCTGAAGTGACAACAGCAAACACGATGACTGACGATTGCTAATTTTAGCAGCCTAACAACTCTGAACAATCAGGCCTTTGTTAAAATGATTATTTTCTACATTTGGCTTCCTTGCAAGACATCCTGAAAGCACTGACACGTTAAGGATTTCATTCAGTCTACTTCACTCTAAGATGTTGAGTAATGATTTAGGCTTAACTTAACAATAGAAGCAATGCTGCTTTCCCACGTAGGCAGTTGCCATCATTTCTGCAGCTTTGTTTTGCATTGTGCATGAGCGGCACCACAGAATTGGCACATAGCTGCTTCCAGCACTAACAGCATGTAAGGATGTAAATGGACAGCAGCAACAGGATGCTGCTGTCCATTTACATCCTTACATGCTGATTCAGCATTTGCACCTAGGTTTTAACTTAAAATAATGATGAAAAAAGTGATACACTAATATGATGAAAATTGTGTTCTGACTGTAGATGCCATTGTTTGAAAACTGAAATATGTTAACCTTCAACAGCAGTGGCACAAGATTGCCCCTTCATATATGTACACTTAAAAAAGGTGAAGAAGACAGCTAAAAAGGCTCAGTTTTTAACAACAACGTGGATAGACGTCATAATCTCTGCTGCTCACAACAGACTCAATAAGTGTTTACAACATGTTAATGGTTGCACAGGTTCTGATCTGATCATGAATCGTTTACAGTCTCTCAGATCCTAAGGTACACTTGCGCACACCTTAGCTACTTCGAGATGCTGCAGCACTACCATGCATATTTTCATATTATCTCGTATTGTTCTGTGAATAGGCTGGTGTTTCTCCACTGTGTTTCCAGAATCTAACTTGAATATTTCATCTTATGTATCTGAGAATGCCATACGATCAACAATTGTGCAATACTGACAGGTATTTATTTTTACTTTTATTTTTGCCTTTCTGATAAGCTCATCCTCTGTTGCTTTAGAAATAATTTTAGATTAGATTAGCTTGTTTTTTTGTTTTTTTCATTACTATAATTGTGTGCAACTCTGTCTGTGCCTTTGCCACTGTCACGCCCAAATTTCCCCATTGTGGGACAACAAAGAAATTTCTTATCTTATCGTCTTCACCTTTCCTTCAGCCCCTCTGGAGCATACCTCTGTCTCCATGGTTGTCAGACACAGCTGCTTCTATCTCACACTCTCGGCCTGCCTGCTTTCCAATTGACCGCATGCCCTTCTTGGAATTCTCATCCTCTGGAGCATGCCTAACACATTCTCTCCAAGCTGAGAGACTCAGAGACTGAACCTTTCCCCCAAAGCAACCTTCACTTACAAAGACAGAAAACTCAAACAAATGTATTTCCCAAAATCGTTACCTCCAATGATCTGTCCGGGGGGTACGCCGCCTGTCCCCTCGTTGAGCGCTGGAGAGCAACCAGCCCCCGCAAGCCTGCACGGAAATAGTGGATGGATGGATTGATTACCTCCAATCAGTTTCCAGTGCATTGCTCAACCTGTTTTCGCAATGATCCAATCCCTGAGTTTTCTCATCACGTGGATCAGAACATGACAACTGAGACAATTTGATGACTTTGTTACAGCAATTTCTTTTTAACAAATAGGTCTTTACATAAAACCATAATTCAGGCAGTTTTATAGAATATTTATTGATCTTTTTTCATTTTTTGTGTATGTGCAGTTTCTGCATATGTTCTTGTATTTCTGAACATTTTCCATTATGAAAAGATGAACCATAACCTTCATCTTTTTATGCTTTAGCATATTTGGGTTCTAATTAAAGTTAGTTTACAGAAGAATTCCACCTAAAATTCAAAAACTTGCACAGAGGTGCACCAAACAGGGTTTTCCATGCTAATACAGATTTCCACTGTTCTTTCAGGTCTGACCTGCCAATTTCAATTATAATGTATCTCCTTGGTTAATTCATTTGCAAGCAGCATATTAAAGCCGGTGATGACAAAAGTGGTGAATTCCAATCTGTGGGCTATTGATTGGTGCTTCTTTTGTACAAGTAAAAACCTTGGTCTTCACCAAACCCCTTTTTTTAAGCCATCACAGATTAACAGTGTCTGCTGTGTCATTTGTATTCCCACTACCACATTTCCTTTCGAATTTGATTTAGAGCAAAGATGCAGTGTTTTATTCATAAATCCTAAAAATAGCCAAACACTGCAACCCTTCGTATGACACGATAGCAATGAAGTAGCTTGCCGTTTCAAAATGGTTGGTGACCCCTGCTTTAGAAGTTTGGAGGTCTTCATTGCCATAAGTCAACATGCCCAACATGCCTAGACCTAAGCCATTTTGCGATTGATGAACAATATTGAATTTATTCACAGCCGTGGGTTTTGACCCCTACTAAGTCTAAACAGTTGGAACGTTCAGTCTACCTATTTTCATTCAGGGACTGGGTTATGGCGCCAGTTGGTTGGAACTATCCAATTCATGTCAGAGTGTTCCTATGCCAGAGTTTGTTATATTGGCTACATTGACCACAGGAAGCTCCAAGATAATGTTGAAGGCCCAGATTGCTCTCAGCAGTAGTCCTAACCTCAAACAAAAACTGTGCTTGCTCCACACAGTGTGAGGAAGCCTGGTGAAAATGCTTTATGACAGCAGTCAAGCTGTTTTCAGGTGATGGAAAAACATAATTGATTTGGAACAATTTCTAAATGGCTCTGATTTCTGAATTTGTATAAAATGTCTTTGTTGAGGGCTATCTACACAGGGCATCATTATTCCTCACAGCATGCATTTCCCTTTAGAGCCTTCCAGTGATCAATCTGCAATCATGCTATTATTACGGCCTCATTTCCAACAATGGAAAGGAGACGGAAGCTCCAGTGACTTGTTGAATGAAACCCTAATGGATAGCTGTGGGGAAACTGCTACAGAGACTGATTAATTAGTCCATCACTGTGAGCTCTAAAGCCTCTCATTCCCGTCTCATTAAAACAGAAACCCTCAAATTTTGGTTACAATACTTATTGTCCTTTCAGAGTGATGAAAGCTGATATTCTGCATTTGTTCAATTGCCTCATGTTGAAGTGCAGTGTGTTGCCACCACAAACGGAGATGACATTTGTTTTACTTCCTTATGCAGATCCTACAACTACACTTTATCTCAACCCTAATTTCTGATCATTATACTGTTTTCATTTTGTCAAAAGTAAAGAACAGGAGTCTGTCACGGGTTGTGACGGGATAGTAGGTCTCAACAGGTGTAGGTGGATGAAACTATTGAATAAATAACCTCTGCACTGTTGCCCTGCAGCAATAAGATTTTGGGTTTGAATCTCAAGCTGGGGTCTTTCTGCATGGACTTTGCATGTTCTCCCTGCACTGCAAAAATAGACCTAAAAATAAGAAATTCTTTCTTGAAATTAAAGTATTTTTCCTTGATTTGAGCACATTGATAGGACTATTTGCCAATGGAATAAGATTTTTGCACTTAAAATAGGAACAATTCATCTCCATCACCTTATTTCAAGTGCAGGATTTCTAATTATCTTATTTTAGGGGTAGAAATACTCATTCCATTGGCAAATAATCTTATTTACCTGCTCCAATCAAGGGCAAATACATTAATTTCAAGAAAATTCTACTTATTTTTAGTTCTCTTTTTGCAGTGTGTGCATGTGTGGGTTCCCTCTGGGTTCTCTGTCTTCCTCCCACAGTCCAAAAACATGACTGTTATGTTAATTAGTTACACTGATCAGGTCTTTAAAACCTGATAAGGTAAGACAGTCTTGCACATGCACAGTTTTTCAAAAAGGGACTTGGGGAAAGTTCCTGAAAAATCACTGACTCTACCTTGAAGTTTTAGTGTCAGCATGTTTTTTTTTTTTTTTTCACGATGCGACTGCTGGAATGTGAAGTCAGATTCCTTGTTTACTTCCCCAAACTAGGCAAATAAAGTTGATTCTGATTTTGAGTGTGGGTGTGCATGATCTCAGTGTCGCTCTATCATGTCCACAAAAAAGATAACACAATTAAATATGGATGATGATATAGCATCTGTATCAGGCGCCTTATGGGCATCTCTAATGGTATTCATATAGATAATTATTTTCTTATTATTTGAACAATAATAAAAAAAGAGTGTGTTGGATTTAAAAATGGGTCCATCACTATGTGAAAAATTGTTCAATAATATTGGCCAAGAGAACTATTACTTTTCAACCAAAATTGTAAATAGTATGAAAATGTCTTAATTTCTGTTCACTATAAGATATGCCTTCTTCTTCTGTGGTAAGATCCACAATTGCTTACCAAGGAAACTGCTAAATGGAGTACAATACGATGGGGCCGAGTAACTTAGAAATGTTTTTCCATTGTAGAAATAACTGCATTCTGGGAAAATGCATTATACTAAAATAACACTTAATGATCCAATTGTTCCAGATTTTTTTTCTGTCTATACCAATTATTTTTTAGTATTAATTACTAAAACCGGTCTTAGTTTCAACAAACTCATCAAGTATGGGAAAGAAGTTGTGTATCAGTTCTAAAGTTAGGCAATAGTTGTAAACTAATAGCTGCACCCATCTGAAGAGTACTTTTTCTTGTTCAAATAACCCTATTCTTACTTGAAAAAAATACTCCATTTGAACCCTGTCCCAATTTTTTGTTGCCAGACAACAGAAAATAAATATGCGTTACACTTTTTGAATTATATTATTCAAACAAATTACCTTTTCCACAATATGCCTATTTACTGATCTACAACTGTAATTGCAGTGGATATTATGTATTTGTAAATAGGAAAAGGAAAAAAAAAAACATTATACAGTCAATCACAGTGAAACCTTAGAACAACCCTATTATTTAATGGGAAAGGTTATTCTTGTTATTGTACATTCTTGCTTACTCATAAACAGCTGATACATGATTCTGTCTGCCTTACAAATGCAAGCCTGATTACAGCATGTGTAACAAGTAAGAAGCGGCCACTTAATTAGCCGATGAATCCTTACACAGAGAAACTGATTACCATAAAAACCTAATTCACAGTTCAACTGACTACCTCAGTGAATGTGAAGACAAAGCATTATTTCGCAGGTGGATCTTCCTGACACGTTTCCGTGTAAAATCCACAATAAATCTTCCCCTCTCAAGATTAAAAATACATCACCTTCTACCACTTTGTGTCAACGAGCATTTAATGGGATACAGTTGGGCAAGCTGTGGCAGTAAAATGCTGGCTAGCTGGCAAAAAGCCAGGGTGGACCAGAAACATCTGTTCACATTATTAACGAATCAATTATATGCCACAGATGTGCCAGGCCTGCAGGGGCGAAGGGGGAGGAGAGAGAATCTGAATGTGAATCTGAAAAAGGGTTTGGGCTCCCTGCACAGCCGTGGCCTTCAGTCATTACCACTGCTCCTTTTTCTCTCTACGATGACTCAAGTACAACCTGTCAGGGCTGCGAGTCAGCCAGTATAAAAACAATTGTTTGATACTGGATTGCAATTATGTGGAAGATAACAAGGATTCTAAATGATGATGGGGGAAAGAAAATGGGATCATGCAAAATTTCCTTTTCTTAGCATCACTCATTTTATGCAAAATAAAAGTATCCTGTCCTATGAGTAACCCCTTAAAAAACCCACAAACACTATTACTGTGTTACTGTTTTCAACTGTAGCTCCAGCCTGAAAAAAAAACAAACAAAAAAAAAACCAGGCAGTTACCACATTAGCCTGTCATGTCCGCCGGCGCAAACACACATGGAACTGTACATCCACAGTGAGACAGGTAATACTTACTGTTTATCCAGGTCTATGTGATTCATCATGCAGGCAGCACGCGAGGATGCTGTCAGGAAGCGTTTACATCATTAGAGAAGAGGCGAGGCCATCTTCTCATTGCTTAACATGGTGACCACTGACTCCTAATCGGCTTCAACATGGTTTAACCCCTCCTTCCCCAAGAGAAAACTGCTTGCCAGGGCAGGTGAACTGTGCTTTCTGCAGTTCGCTGCTAGAGAGATGGATGGAAACAAAACGTAAGGGGGGGGGGGGGGGAATATCTCTAGAATCATTATGAAAAACATGACCTTTTTTTATTTTCTGTGCTTTTTTCGAAAGAAAAGAAATTCCTTGTCCTCTGATGTGAGATGCAGTTCTGGCGCTCTATAGTTATTGCACACATTTTATGGAAATAAATTCACACAAAAAATTTGATATTGATTTAAAAAAGACCCATCTCACTTTCAAATGAGCTTGTAAATCTCAAATGCAACAAATCAAACTAACTTCACGAGATGTGAGGACTGAAAGTAGGCCACAATATAATTGCAAACAGAAACGTCCCTTACACCTCGGTAGTTTCTCTGAACCCAATCTTTTTGATTTGTCCCGTTTTTAAGTGTTGGTCTTTCATAACTGTCACAAGAAGTCATGCTCAGGGTTGAACAGCCCATTTGTTTTGTGCTGGTCTTCATACTTGGATCTAAAAAGAGAACTTTACTGGATTTTGTCTGAAAACAAATTATTTACGTTATCATCATTATGTTTATTATTGTGGCGACTGAATTAAAAAAAGGCTTCTAAGTTAATGTCAGCCCTTCATTCAATCTGCTGAATTTATTCTCGAACTTGAACCTTAATTGTTGCACAGTTAGATAAGAAACTTGATCAGAATATCTGTAATATTTCTTTTACTTTAGTGCAATCATAAGAACTGCAATATCTTCTAAAATATTGGAATGACTTTTGCTTAAAATTCAAACATTCCAATATTTTAGAAGATATTGCAGTAAAAGAAACCTTCTCCTCTTCAAACTAGAGAGAAAATTAAATTGAACAGAAATCCAAGTTATTCAACCCGCTTTTACCTTCACTGAGTTTTGAATCGCTCAGCGCTTTTTCACAAAAGAGCTGTCCATCTACATTAAAATGAGTTGCCCCCCTCTGTCACACAGTCCCACACAGACTTGTATTTTTTTTGTTGATGCAGATAGCGGGGCTTTAGGCTAAATGACAACTTGCTTTTCGACCAGAACTGATGGCTTTTTCCCCATTTTCGTTGAGACACAAGGGGAAAAAAATTACTTCCATTTCAGTGCCCATTTGTTGCCCTTCCAGTGATGTGTGACCCTGTTTTATTTGATTTCATTTGTTCACTTTCATCACTGTTATTCACTTTGATTTGCTGGAATTGCCGTGCAGAAAAGTTGGACATATATCTGAAATGACACTGAAAAAAAAAAAAAACACCATCATCATCTCTAGAAGTGCTTATGTATCTTTTTCTTTTAATTCTTCCAATTTTCGCAAAGTAATACAGACAAAACTCAAACTGCATGCTCTTTTATATCAAATTGCATATTACATGCATTTAATATGCACTCTTCTATGGCTTTTATATATAAAAAAGAATTATGGACTTTTGGTCGATTTATATGTTTTGTCCAGTAAAACATTCATCCAGCAACTTCCAATTTTCGCAAAGTAATACAGACAAAACTCAAACTGCATGCATTTTTATATGAAATTGCATATTACATGCATTTAATATGCACTCTTCTGTGGCTTTTATATATAAAAAAGAATTATGGACTTTTGGTCGATTTATATGTTTTTGTCCGGTAAAACATTCATCCAGCAACGTGACTGCAGACTTGGCTAACTTCACTCATCAATTTCCCCTCCGAGCTCAACAGCTGAGTGTAGCCTGGTTATCAGTCTGTGCATGACATTGTGATTAACAACTCTGATAGTTTGGGGGCAGAGGGCAGGCTGCTGGCACGCTCCGCTGACCTTACTGGGAATAATTAGTCATTTATGTCACCTTATAGGTTCTGTCTTCGCCCTTCACACTAGGATGAGACTGAAAACAAGGTAGAGCAGAGGCTCGTGTTCCCCGACTGCTCATCAAGCAATTACTGACCGCCTCATCACCAAAGGAAAAGGGGATTAGACATGGAATTAAAACGGAGCGTCATTGAAGGGCAAACGGAAACACACGGCTTGAATATCACTGTATCTAATTTCCGCCTTTGAGAATACGTTTTGGTTTTATTGTATTCTGAGGGTTCATCCCTCGAATTAATCCTCGGAGAGCTGTCATATAATAATTACAAATCTCTGCAATAATTATGATAGCCACACTAATCCAGTTAGTATAAATGTTTGAGAGGAAAGCTGATGAAATATTTCGAAAAATCCCACGTCACCCAGTGACCAAAGCGAGCTACCGGTCCCTTCTGCTAGATTAGACATAAGAAAGAGACAGCGATTTTTTTCAGGTGGACAATGACCCTAAACTTACATCAAAGCAAAGCCAAGTCTGTTTGAAGTTTGTTGAAGAGTGAAGAGCGCTGGCCTGTTTGTCCTTTACCTTTATAAACAAATAAAGGTAAAGGAACTTTATCATATATATACTATATATATATATATTATATATATATATATATATATATATATATATATATATATATATATATATATATATATATATATACAGTGAGTATTTGATCCCTTGCTGATTTTCTTCGTTTGCCCACTAATAAAGATGTGATCATTCTGCACGTTTAGTGGTAGATGTGTTCTAACATGGAGAGACAGAATATCACAAAGAAAATCCTGAAAAAAAATCTAAGGAATATATATTAATTAATTTGTATTTCATTGAGGTAAATAAGTATTTGATCCCTCTAGCCAAACACAGTCAATATTTAGTGGCAAAGCCTTTGTTAGCAAGTACAGCAGTGAGACGTTTAGCACACACACCAGGGGGAATTTTGGCCCACTCTACTTTGCAGATCCTCTCTAAATCAGGAGGGTTGGTGGGCTGTCGCTTGGCAACTCTGCCCTTTAGCTCCCTCCATAGATTCTCTATCGGATTGAGGTCCGGAGACTGGCTAGGCCACTCCATGACCTTTATGTGATGTTTCTTGAGCCAATCCCTTGTTGCCTTTGCTGTGTGTTTCGGGTCGTTATTATGTTGGAAGACCCAACCACGTCCCATTTTCAGCTTACTGGCAGAGGGGAGGAGGTTGTCCCTCAGGATTGTACGGTACATGGCTCCATCCATCTTCCCAGTGATGCGGTGAAGAAGCCCTGTAACCTTGGCAGAGAAACACCCCCAAAACATTATGCCTCCACCTCCATGCTTAACGGTGGGCACAGTGTTCTTGGGGTCATAGGCAGCATTTTTCTTCCTCCACACATGGCGGGTAGAGTTGAGGCCAAAAAGTTCAATTTTGGTCTCGTCTGACCACAGAACCTTCTCCCGATAACTTGGTTCATCTTTCAGGTGATCATTGGTATACTTAAGGCGCGCCTCCACATGTGCCTTCTTGAGCAGGGGTACCTTTCGGGCACTGCAGGATGTTAGTCCATTGTTGCGCAAAGTGTTGCCAATTGTGTCCTTGCACACTGTGGTCCCAGCTGCCTTCAGGTCATTTACCAACTCCTGACGAGTGGTTGCAGGATTATTTCTGACCGTTCTCAGGAGCATTGTCACCCCACGAGGTGAAATCTTCTTTGGAGCACCAGGCCGAGGTCTGTTGATGGTCATGTTATACTCTTTAAATTTTCTAACAATTGCACCAATAGTTGTTACTTTCACATCCAACACCTTGCTAATCTTTTTGTAGCCCATTCCAGCTTTGTGGAGGTCAACAATCCTGACTCTGAGGTCCTGAGACAGCTGTTTGGTCTTACCCATGTTGGAGACTTGAAATCTGTCAGATTGTCTGATTTTGTGAACAGGTGTTTTTCACACAAGTGAGTAATGAGAACAGGTGGCTTCAGTTCAGGTAACAAGCTGATTGGGAGTGTCTAACTGCTCTGTGAAAGGCAGAACTCCTAATGCATACTGAGGGATCAAATACTTATTTCCCTCAATGAAATACAAATTAATTAAAAAATATTCCTTAGATTTTTTTTCAGGATCTTCTTTGTGATATTCCGTCTCTCCATGTTAGAATACATCTACCATTAAACGTACAGTGATCACATCTTTATTAGTGGGCAAACGAAAAAAATCAGCAAGGGATCAAATACTTCTTGGACTCACTGTATATATATATATATATATATATATATATATATATATATATATATATATATATATATGTATGTTATTATTATGTTATTATGCTGATAGGATATGAAACCACCTGTGGCTCCAAGGGAATTGTGAAACTGCTATCCATAAAATGACAAGTTTGTAGGTTAAATACTGTATGGAGCCACAGGTTTGTAGGTTAAATACTAATTTTTTTGTCTGATGGATGCATTGTTGTTTCCCTGATGATAAAATACATGGTGATGATGTAAAATGTTGTAATTTTGTAGTAGCTACGTCAAACTTAATGTCGTTCTTTTACCCCTTTTTTTTTAACCAACTGCAGTGATTAAGAGTTAAAACTCAGCTGTTGTTTCCACACCATTTACTTTAACTGCTATTTTGAATATCATTTAAAGTTAAATAACTATAAAACAGAAGAGTGTAAACTTATCACAATGGGGGGGGGGGGGAAATACCACGCAATTATTAATAGATAATACCACATATTCAGGTAAAAAGACAATGTTCAAGTTAATATAGAAGTAAAAAGACAGCAGCCGGTTTACAGCAAGATATGAAGAAACTATGCAATATGCATGATTGTACAAACAAACACTCCCAGAGACGCTAAAATGTGTGCAAATGGTCATTAGCACCTGAGAGACGGTGTAAACGATTCATAATCAGAAGCCATGCAACACTTAAAGAGGATATCCAAAGCAGGAGAGATTATAAAGTCTAACAGCAGCTGGGGTGAAGGACCTGCAGAGGCGCTCTTGTAAGCATCTAGGATGCAGCAGTCTGTCCCTGGAAGAGCTCTCCAGCTCTGAAACAGCTCCATGCATGTGCTGGGAGGACACTGTCCATCAGTGATGTGATTTTTCTTACAGCCCTTTTATCTCCTACCACCAGCTTTTAGTCCAGGGGGTATCCTGGGACAGAGCTGGTCCTCCTAATGAGATCATCCAGCCCCTTCCTCTTAGCTACAGATAAGCTGCTGATCCAACAACCCACACCACAGAAGATGACTGATGCCACCACACAGTCATAGAAGGTCTTCATGAGCGCCCTTTGCACTCCAACGGACCTAAATAAAACCTTAATCTTTCAATTATACCAGAATGTCCTTGCTTCTTTAAATGTGTAATGGAGTTAATTATTGGAAACAAAATAATTCATCCTTCATCTCTTCTGAATAGATTCAGAATGGTTGGTAAACAGACTAATTTTTTCAACATTACGTTTGTTTTAAAGGCATACTATGCAACATTTTTCAGTTAATTAATGTGTTCCATACCGTTTTGGATGATTAAATGAGTCATTTCAGGTCGAACAAAGGTTTTCTTGGCCGCCCTGGGGGTCTGTGGGGGAAATACCGCACTTGCAATTGCAAGAGCCCTCGGCCCGCACACACAGAAGTCTCGCTTTACGGCGAGAACTCCATGTGTTTTTGCCCTGCCATTCACTATATGCACGCGCGAAAGCAACAACAAAGAACCGCGTGTTAACGTCAAATAAACATGCAAGCATATCGAGTTTTATTATTATTATTATTATTATTATTATTATTTATTTATTTTTTTTTATTTTTTTTATGTTGGCGAGATGCTACCGCGGCGGCCGCCTCGCCAAGATAGCACTGCGGGAAGCTTGATGTTCATACCTTCACTGTGTTAGTCATTGTTTGTACTGCCGTTTTTTCCACTTTTCGTTGCATTCGCCTGTCTGCTAAGCTCAAAACAACCGCGCCTGGCTTGATGGAGAAACAAGAACAGCTGAGCATCTTTACGACAGTTCACTTTTACTTTCGCCCTCTGGGGGGAGCCTCGCTGGAAAATCAACCCCGGTTGCATAGTATACCTTTAATATTAGTTTAGGGATGTTTAAGCAGTTTACAAGTATCAATCTTTCTCTCGACCCACCAAAGAAAGCAGAAGCTTTATGAACAATGTCCAAAAGGTATAGCATTTGTTCCATTTCTATCAAACAAAGAAAACAAGCTATCCCCAGTGGATAAAATGTCATCTCCAGCAGAGCAGTTCTGGCACTGATAGAGAGGGACACATCAACCCCCCACACACCCCCATTTAAGTCCAAGCTGATCTAACTGTACCAGATGGGAATGACTTTTCCCCTCCCCCCCACCTCAGGCCTTGTCACACACAGCTGCAGGGACCAAGCAGCAGGAGGCAGTGGGGGCCAAGCTGATCAGCCCACAGGGTACTGAGAGACTGGAAAGATGAGTCACCAGAGAGTGAACTAAGACTGTGACCCCTGCTGTTTATCTTCATCACCCGTCTCTTTGCTTTTTGTTTCTTTGTGCTTCATAAATGATTTGAATGCGTAGGTACTGGATCCCTTCTGGGAGCCCTGGTGTGTCTGGTCAAAGTGTCCGCAGGCCACATATGTGAACGGCTCCCCATTAACGATGTGAAAATTTCACGCACCCAACATATGCGTTCTGTTTTAGTTTCTGTCACAAACATAACAGTAGACCATGCCAGAGAGTTGCCCAGTTGCAATCCTTCTGGCTCTAAAGCAAGACAGTTCATTTGTGGAACCCAGAGTTGCCTGTGAAAGGCAGCAGAAGTAATTTCATCCTAATACCATTTCAGCTCCTGAAAGTAATTTTTCTACCCCCCACCCCCAACCTCCACCACCTCATTCTGATAAATATGAACAAATGAATCAGAGTAACTGCTTTAAATCAAGTGTCTGTGACCAGTCATCATTAAGAAGTTCTATAGGGCCTCTCTCTTGCAAGCTCATTATAGTATTGTTCATAATTTATTGCTGTTGACTCCCTAATGGCTTCTTAAAGGACTATTACAAGTGCAATTTTTTTTCTCTAATAGCCTCAAGTCAATCTATTTAAGAGGCTGGAGTGCCAAATATGAAATATTCTTAGAAGGAAATTCAAGACTCAATTTCCACAAAGACAAAGATGAAATGGCGACTAAATCACAGCACCTCTACACGTCAAGGAACGCAGCTTCATTTACACCCATACATGTTGGTACAAGAAATGCAGGAAATGTGTGAATACCTGTGTTAAACGTATTCTCTTGCACTCTACAATAAGACAATTAAATATTTGTATATGCACTTCAAATCGGCTTTTCTTTGCAACTCAAAACTCATTATTTCCAGACAATATAATACTGATATACTCGTAACTGTGTGCAAGTTCACAGCTGCCAATCTCATTTGGCGGGAAAGTAGCAGAATGAATGTTCTAGACATTTTGACTCAAAGGACAACATCACCATCTTGGGAAATTCACACAGGAGATTATCTTTTTAATATAGGTTTTATGTATTATTAATTCACTCAACAACAGGCTAACTTGTTTGTTTAGCTCAATAAGATAAAAGTCAATGTTCCACTTGTACAAAAAATATATTCAATTAATTTTAAAACTGTTAAAATTTGCATATTACTGTAAAATAGGGTGCAGCTGAGGCTTATGAGTGTAGAAGCAAAATTAAGATGAGTAGACATCCCAGCCATCCTTGGATCAGTCGCCAGATCTAAGAATGGCACAATCCAACACTCGCACACACAAAAAAAAAGGCACAGGAGATGCCCCAGCCAAACAGGGACCACACAACACGGCCACTATGCTCCAAGCTGCAGATGAAAATAAAAATATCAAACTTAGGCACTTTGTGCTTATTGGGCAATAAATAAGAGACTAGAATCAAGGGCTAGGCAAAAAACACTTCCCACCAGTAGATCACCACAAAATATAATTTTAACTACTCTGTATTTACTCCAACAACAAATCTTCCCAAACACTAACTTAAATAAAAATAGATAAACAGACTAAACTATACACATGTCCAGGAGATAGTGTTCAGATATTTAAAAAACCCTTCTGCACACACGTTCACTCCAGACACTTCCAGCACAGCAGTGCTAATTCTGGTGCCACCAGCACGATGAGCCATTTTATTAGTGAATCAAGTCAAAGAAGAAGTCATAGACGGGGTCCATTTGGCAAAACAGCTGTATGATTCTATGAAGCAAAGCTGCACAAACGGAAGTCAGGGGCCAAGCAAAGCAAAGCAACAGCATTCCTGCAGCTAGCAGAACGAGAGTGGCAGACTAGCAATAGCACTGCTGACTAACAGCTAGCCATGTCCGGATTGTGTTGTTTTTGGCCTAACAGTTTTTAAAGTGTGGGCAGTCAAAATGTGTGTGTGTGTGTGTGTGTGTGTGTGTGTGTATATATGTATGAACATACCTCTCAACTTTTGACGACTGTTGGGAGTGAGATTGTTGACGGGGGGGGGGGGGGGGGGCGCTGTTGTTCCATTCATGACGGTCACTATTTCAGACGGACTTCGCTTTCATGTTACAGTTTGTAATAGCACATGCAGACTTACCATTTAATTCGCACACGACGCGGACCGTACAAGTGTTTCACTTTGGATGAGGGAAGCTTGTTTGCGCGGCGGCGGTCCTTGCAGCTGTGTTACCTCTACTACTGGACGTGCGGAAACCATTGTACCGCAATTTGGTTCCGCCGTGACGCTAAGCGTCCGTACGCGTGCGTTTCAAGAGTGAGATTTGCTTTGTAAGATTGAGATTTTCAAAGTAATGCGTGTGAGCGTGTGCAATTGATGAAATGCGTGTGTCACACGGTCAATGCGTGAGAGTTGAGAGCTATGTGTATGAAGAAGTCCCCTATTGTGTCAGGAACCTCTGTTGGTTGGCAGGTTACAAAAGCTGTCAGTGTAGCCATAGCTTCTGCATAGTGCATATTCAAGCCATGTATGGTTATTGCTGGGTCATTGCTAAGTAACTTGTAGCCACGGGCATACCGTATTTTTTTATCTATCAGTCGTTTCAGTCAGAAAATGTGTTATAAAGAGGAAAAAACATATATAAGTTGCACCAGACTATAAATTGCATTCATTTATAAACAAAAAAAAGACTTAAAACTGGCACTTAATCTGGTCGGGCAACTTATTCAGTTACACAAATGCATCGACAACAAGCTGAACAAGCTGTGACATACATATGCAATGTATGCTCATCCACCAAAACGTTTTTGGTATGCTTAAAAAAATCATGGGTGCCTGGCACAGTAGATACATAATATTGGTCTGTAAATACTTACACCCGCAAATGTTTGTGCTCCCTAGCAAAAATAATCATCAGCTATTCACATATTTTCAACAATGACTCTATCCACACAAATAAATTGATCATTCTTTTAAAGAGTTTTTAGGTGTTATACAGACTGTTTAATATCAGGTTGTTTTTCTTGAAAAATGTAAAAGATTGAAAGATTTTTTACGAACAACAATCCCATTAAATACATCCTATATACTCTTTACTTACTGCAGGACAGTACTGTATGTACTGTTCTATGTGTAGTTTTGGTGTCACCCCATCCATCCATTTAGGTATCCAACACAACCTGCCATTTGTCATTTTCATGGATCTCGAAAGCCATCAGCAAAACCCAGTATAAATAGTTCAGGTGGGGAAAAATATTACGGCCGTCAGCAGTACCCGAGAAATCTCAAAACGTATTATGCAAAAATATTCAATGAAACAGACAAAAATATAGATTACAGCGAGGAGACTTTTAATTTTTCACACTGTTGTCGAAGAGCTTCCATCACCAAACCGAACATTGTTTTAGGGTTCCCATATATCAGAACCCTGACACCCCCAATAGATTTTGTGGCAATGCCTTTGGCTGTTATTTGTAACTGGCTTGTTGTGCGCAGGCCATTCCATGATGCAGACTCACTTTGGAGTAAACAATGATGTGAGAGGAAGACGGCCTGTTAGCGGCATACAATAGATTAAAAACAGACACTGCTGCCTCTAATCCTGACAGCATAAGTGATGAGCAGCAAGCCTGTGCACACAGTATAGTTTGTCATGAGTGACATCTTCATTTTACTATCAATTCCTTAAAGAATAACTGTGATGTCCTTAACTAAGACATTTGAAGCTCCGCTCAAGCATACCAGCTCACATTCACTATAAACCACAGCCCTGAATTAGAAAAAGTCTCTACACGGGCTTCTCAGGGGAAGAGCCGATACACAGGTCTGTCTTTACTTAGAGACTCACCATCCACGTAATGACTTTACATAATTATTTTCATCCTTCTCACTGCCAGGAAAGGCCCTTTGATGGAATTCAAATCAATCTGTCAGATAGCTTTGCTAGAAAAGCTGATTGTATTTCAGCAACACACAGAGGGGAGAGACATTCACTTACCAGATAAATCAGAACCTTGAGGAGATTATAAACCAGAGAGAGAAATTGAGTCTGGAACGAGCTTTCCATTCAATTCTGGTTTAATTAGATCTCTAGCCTCTAATTGACTTTCTAATTTTTCAATTAGCAATCAACATTAGGGGGATTTTTTTTTTCCTGAAGCTAAATCACATTCAGATTTACTAATCTGTTTGAGTGCAAGAGGAAACAGATTTAGCTGTGATTGGCAAAAGAGGAATAAAAAAAATTACAGTCACTCAGAAAGGTTCCAGTTTGTGATCTTTGGGGTTATTATCACTCTGACAGGACATGATTTATCAAATATACATTGCAGAAAGCGAAGGGCGCTGCAGCACCACCCAGTCTGATATCAGTCATAGACCCTCGCTGGCTGCCTGAATGGATCTTTCTGAGATGTAAACACTGCCTCTGAATTAGCATCTCAGAACTCATTAGCACACGTTAATTTACTTATGATTATGGAACAGAAAGATTTCAATCATCATTTACCCTACAAGTAAAACTATATACAAATCCAATTTTGAAGGGAATATACACCCACAAGCCACGTTATTACATACACCTTGCTGGTATCAGATTGAATCTTCTTTTGCCTTAAGAGCTGTCCTAATCCTTGGAGGCATATATTCAACAGGGTATCAGAAACATTCCTCACAATGTGGGCCCATTTTGATATGATAGCACAAGAAGAATTGGATGCACGTCCATGATGCTTATATCCTGTTCAAACATATAGCAAAGGTGCTGCCTTAGATTCAGATATGATGATTGTGGAGGCCAACGCACATGGCACCCTACAGACAGGATTACAAAGCATTCTGTGGCAAGCCCAGTCAGTCTGTAGTTCACCACAGCAGGTTATGACTGCTTGCGATAAGAGTTGTAATCAGAAAGACAAAAAGTTTGGCAGCATTTAGACAAACAATGTAATTTCTGGCCCACTTCTAAGCAGCGTAGTTTCTTTGATGCATATGTCATCAACCCTTCCATTTTTCTGGTCAGAGTCAGGGGAAAGATGGGTTAATTCCAAGTCCAGGTTTCAAACCAAATAAGAATCTGTGGTTAGATGTGAAGATCGCTATTATAAAGTGAAAACCATCCAACATGAAGGAGCTGGAGAAGTTCTGCCTTGAGGAATGGGCGATGAATCCCAGTGGCAAGGTGTGGTGAGCTCATAGAAACTGATCCAAAGCGACCTGCAGCTGATATTGCTATAAATGGTGGCTCTACAAAGTATTACTTTTGTCCTATTTGTTGCTTGCTTCACACTAAATAAAAAATACATCTTCAAAGTTGTCGGCGTCATTTTGAAAATTAAAAGCAAATTCTCACACAATCCATTTTTATTCCAGGTTCAGTTAAATTCAATGTACTTTATGAATCCCAAAGTGAAATTAAATGTTGGTGTAACTCATGTTATGGGGCTTTCTTCACAGAGTTGTTGTAGAGGGTGATGGCTGCGGGCAGGAAGGATCTCCTGTACCAGTTGTCTTACGGCTGTCTTTCACAGTCTGCTCTGTCTGTCCTTTCTTGTAGACAACTTGTAAGGCTATAAAAAATAAATGAAATACATCCAACAGCTTTGGGTTGTTCCTTCCCTCAAATACAAGACTCCAATTGTTTCACAATTTTGGGGCAAAAATGGGTTTCCAATGCAGAAAGAGTTTTTTTTTGGAGAAATCTGTCTTACTTGCCAATGTTTACGTCCACAGAGCTCACCCATATTTTCTGCATAGATAATCTTTGTAGCAAAGTGCTCAGTATCCTTTTCCTGTGTCACCGATAAGCAGCAACCTATTCATTCGAGATATTCCCATTTTAAAAAGTTATTTTTTTTTTATCATGAAAACTATCCGTTCTGTGATTACTGTGAAAGATTTCCCAAATGTTCAGATCCTGACATCACATCATCATTCGTTCATGGTAGTGCCTTTCCATTTTAGTCGGCCTGACTTGAAAGGCTATTTTTGTGGCAGAAAGGTGTGTTTTGAAATTATTTACCCTCCTACAAACCAATATAAAGGCAGATTAGTATTTTTTTTTTCTTGTTTTATACAATACCGCACTTTAGGCTTTCTGGGTCCAAAATATAATTATACTTTGTTATAAAGCTTGAGAATAAAACCTTTTAAAGTTTATGTAGGGATTTTTACAAAATTCTGCACAACAATCAAGGTAACCCCTGCTAAGGTGAAGGTCAGACCTCAGCCATACCTAAAACCTCCACCTGGGCCCGAAACGCCTCTTCCTGTTGGACCATTCAGAGCAGGGCACCTCCTATGAGACTGTGGTGCCAATTACACTACACACTAATTCATAGCAAGCCCATAATGAAGTCCCAATCCTCATCAGCTCCAATTAGATAGAATAGATCTCTGTAAAGGAAATAAATGGAGGGAGGGGAAGAGAAATTGTGAAAATAAGAGTAGATGAAGGGTAGAAGGAAATTTAGGATGATTGTGTAGAGAATTCCTCAGCCCACTCAGATGCTTAAATGGGGCCTTCATTAAAGATTGTAATTAGCGTTGTCTTAACAAAGGAGTTTCACAGCAAATCTCTTTGGGAGGAAGACAAAAAAGGTATCTATGCATTCTGTATAAAGAACGTGTCAATGGAATGAATTTCTGTATTTACTTTCCAAAAAAAAGCAACTATTTGTGCCAAGCCAAAAGTATTCTAGTCATTAACTCTGGGAGATTTCCATGCTCTAGACCTAGAGGGTAATAAAGGCACAATATAATATGTCTGACAGGGAGTCTCTGTGCCTTTGTGGCATACCTCCCATAGTGTATGTTACATACTTATAAACCCCCCCATGCTGCTGGCGTGGTGGCAGAGCTGAGAGAAGGAGGAGTCATTTTAATTGGATTACTGAGCACCGGGGTGATTTCAGGGCTGTTGACAGAAAAGACTTCAGTTATCCTGCTCTGTGTTCAAGGACAAACAGACGGATTATGATCTCAATGTGGACAAAAGCTATGCTAATACGGAGCAGAAAGGGAGCTGGGGTGTGCAAGTCTAAATGAAGGGGAAGTAGATAAATCCCTCATTAGTCTGTTTGCATTTTGGTGGCCCGTGTTTGGAGAGGGCTTTAGCCTTCAGGGGATTGTTGCAATGGGGAGCAGACCCAGGTGGTGCCATCTCCTCGGGGAGTCACAAATTCTGGAGTAACATAATTTAAATATATTTCGTCTAGAAAAGCAATTCCTATGATTATCCCAAAGTGACAAGGCCAGTCTAATCCGTGGGGGATATTAAGCATCTGCACCCAATATAACAATCCAGCTGATGCATTTGTAATATTTTAGACAATACCTGATACTTGTACAAGGTTTCCGTCATGTCCTGAATTTAATCATCTTTGTCTTCAACGTCTGAAATTGCAAAAACTCCAAAAGGTTCTGCAAAAAGTTAGTTTCCGAAACTATTTTTTGTATGTTTAGGCTAGAGCTAGACGAAATGGCTTCAAAATAAAATCTCTGATTTTATTATACCAAATCAAATTAATCTATTTTTTCCCTTTTTGACACCTCTCTTCTTGGCACAACACTCTGTTACAAATCCATCGTTCTGGCCGTTGGAAGTGTTTGTGTTGCAGGATGTTGGACAGGTGGGGCCAAGCTGACCAAAGGCTTGAACTTGGCGGCCCAATTCAACACAGTGGGACCAAAATACAAAAGCCAGATAGACCGCACTTATGCAGCTGGGAGCCAGTTCCACCACAGTACCGTAGCGAACTCCACGCCACGACATGGGAATATGCAGCTGGGATCCAGTTCTTCACTGCTGTGGAGAACTGGATCCCAGCATACCCATGACAAAAAAACGTTACGCAGCTGGGTGACACCAGGCAGCAACAGGAAAATCATGCCGCAGGCAGCGGTTTAGCGTCAGTTAGTCAACAAACACAATGTCCTTTCATTTGACAGCATTTAGAAATGACTTAAACTTATTGGTAATGACAGCGTTGTGGTCGCCACCTTCCACGTTGGTACAGAAGTTGTTTTTTATCCATTTGTTCCATTGTCCCTATAAATGAACTTCAGCTACTCTCCTGTAATTCTCTCGTCCTTCGGGAACAAGTGGAACCTTCATGCATTTCAGACCACCCTTAGACATATCAGCTCCCCTTTTTTAGTAACCCCGCTGAAGTTAGTTTGAGGTTGAATATGGGATATTCGTGCTCCGCTCGCTCCTCCACCTTCCTCCTCTCAAGTCAAGCGGAGCAGTCAGACATGCTAGCGTGACCCACAGCCGGTGTATCAGTTGAGGGGGAGGGGGAAGGCTGTTTGCTTGATGCTGGGCTCTGATTGGAGAATATGAATTATGTAGAAAGATGACCTACGTAGAAAGATAAACCATTATTGAGCAAAGCAACAAAGCTGAGTGCCCCTGAGCAGGTCCTTTGGTATTCACTTTTGACATTAACATGACCTCATCAGTGCACAACAGATCATAACCCCTAAACCTTCAAAAAATGTAATTTGTTGAAATGAGCCCTTTGATATAATGTATAACGTTTTTTCACAATTTTTAAGACCTCACATAAATCCTAATCGTTTCAAAAAGGTTCTTAAAACTAAGCTAAACTAATACTTATGTTTCATTTTTAACTGAATAGAAATCAGATGGTTATTTTTGTTACCTCTCTGACCGGGCTGTAGAACAGCACACATGGCCACAGAAAGGATAGAAACACAAATGGATTGCATTTCCTCTCTCAATCTGTAGGGAACAGGATCTGAAAAAAAAATGAGCATAGAATATAATTTTAACTCATAAACATTACACTGATCAATTCTAAATGACATTACTCTGTGGTGTCAGTCGTTCATATTGGACCATGCAATAATGTTGTCAAGCAGTAAACAGAAAAATAACTTAAATTAGATTGTAAAAATAATATAAACTTCGACCAGTTCATCAAATACTTTCTCAATTTGAACATTTAGATTTGCTTCAGGGACCAATTTAGGCCTTGCTTTGTTTGGAGATATTGCACACCATTATTCATATACTATAATTATATTGGAGCAAAAAAGAAAAAGAAAAAAAAACATGACAGTAATATGTGGAGGAGTGATGGCAATGTGTCCCAGTCATATCTGTCTCAGTGTACATATTCCCACTTGGTCTAGTTAGGTGTAGGGAAATTGCCTTGATAAACTCTTTGCAGAAAACAGTAATAAGGTTGTGGAGATGAATAACTGCAGAGAAACTAAGGATTCTAACAGTAAACAAAGCCATATATTACCGTAATGCTACTTTGTGGGAGAGCCACACATGCACAGAGTAGGTTGGGGCTCATGTTATCAGAAGCTGGGAGTACTCTGCAGAGTACACAATGATGCTTTTATTTATTTATTTATTTGTTGTTGTTGTTTTGAATAATTTGCACCACGAGTCTGTTAATGTTTACAGAAAAAAATCCTTCAATAGTGTCATTTTTATGACAAATTCGCTTCCTACTTAAATGTTTTTTCCCCCCGTATGACCAGATTTACATAATACTCTGTAACAGATGTAATACTAACAAATCACTCACACTTGAGGTCAAACACACTATGCATCCCTTCTGCTCACTTGTGTAGGTAGTTAAATGTAAAATTAAAGAGGTTATAATCCATCAGAAAGCTGCATGGTCCATTTACTGAATTCATATTTCAGTGACTTTTACAATCATTTTTATTGCGTCTGCTTTAGGCGACGGGGGGTTGCTGCTGCGGTGGAGTTACCAAACCATGCTGCAAATGATACAAATGGTGTGATATAAAAATGGAAAAAAAAATGTAGTCCAAAATACCAACTAGAAGCACTAACCAACATTACTTATTTCTTCACCGTAATAATATAAGACTATTACATCTTGCATGTGATGGTGAACTTTAAAATGAGGCACAAATAGGAACATTACAGAGGATAAAATGTCTTACAGATTAATAGATCCTCAAAGCAAAGGGAAAGGGAAAAGCTATGACTCTCAAAGTGTTTGCTTGGATTTAGTTGTTTAACCAAAAAATAAATTGTAATGAACCAGAACTCCATTAAAACAATGTCGGTGTCTTGTCATGTTGAAATAACAAGTTGATGCATAATTGTGGCTCTCAAATTGGCTCTCAAATTGTTTTAAAATAAATATGTGAAAAAATGTCATTTGGATTCAGCCCCCCCTTTATTTCCGAGTGTCATTTAATCTCAGTGTAAAGACAGCTGTTCTGTGAATGCCTTAGTGGTTGTTAGAGAACATTATTGGAACCAAAGGCATCATGAAGACCAAGCAGGCAGCTCGGGGATAAAGTTATGCAGAAGCTGGAAACAGAGTTGGATTATCAAACATTTTCCCTAAGCTTTGAACATCTCATGGATCACTGTTCAGTCCATCTTCTAAATAAAGAAAGAGCATTTCGGCGCACAAGCTGCGAGAATGAAGGTGAATAAATGAATAAGTAAATACACCTGCTACGCATTTTGCATACAATTGTTGCTCCTCTGCTTTTATCCAGGCTGAAGTCTAAAATGTTTCCTCGGACCGTGGTGATACGAGGTCACAGCCAGCTTGAGTGCTGAAAGGTTACAGAAGAATACTGCAGTTTCAGCCCACAGCTTTACATAGATCACACTTCGCTCCTAGCCATCTGACCTTTAAATACCAGCGGAGGTTTAGGAAATGCGACAGGAACACCTTAAATTTGCTTTATAATCTTCATAAATGTTTTTTTTTTATTATTTTTTTTGCTTTGTCTTGGCGGGGGTGTGCTGTTAAGGCTGTCGTCAAGGTGCATCTCTAATTTGAATGCTGAACAGGAAACATCTGCCCGGAGTCAGCAAGATTCATCTGTCTTTCTTATTACATCCCGCAAACAGCATCCAATCTACCCCTCATCCTCACAGAGTGGGAGGGAAGCTCAGAGGAAAGATAGAAAAAAAAAAACACAACAAATATTAATGAGCTGTTACACCGAGAAATAACGATGTGTGCACTCCCTGATAGCATCTGTACTTCCTTAATGGCATGCACAATTATGTGAGCGCTCATTAATATCAAGGCTAGAACTGTCATCACTAAGAGCTTTAGTTCAATCACTACGGTGCTTCTTAAAGCATACAGTAAAGAAATATATGCAAACTGTGCCTCCAGTGACTTACGATAAAGCCACATAAATGGGTGCTAGGGGACCAGAGCCAGCAGCTAAAACATTTATATGGGGAAAAATAAAAATGATTATAACATAATTTAAGGTTCTCTAAGAGATTGCGGCACAGGTTTCATTGGGTCTGGGAATCATTTCATGAACAAAAATAAGACAAGGGCTTCTGGCCAGACAGAGGACTTTAGGGTCCATTGACTTTTAGGGATCTATTGTCTAATTTTACTTACAAAATATTTTCTGGGGTTAGAAGAATACAAGGGGGACAGTTGTAAATTAACCGACTGGTCATTTAAATCTGTGCAGTTTATATAAACACCATAGGGCTTATATATAAATAAATATTTTCCTTTATATTCCCACAGAGGGGAAATTTGTCTGTGTGTTTAACCCATCCCTTGGGGAGAAGTGTGCTGCCACATTGGGTGGCACACGGGGAGCAATCTGTGGTCAACCCTTCTCCTCTCTTCTACCACAGTCTAATTATGAATAACAAAATACACATAATCTACTGAGATTTGTGATGTGATTTATGATGATTTGGCTTCACCCTGAAGTTGCAATTTTAATATTTAAACATTAATGTAACATATTCTTAGATATTATCAAAATCTCTCAAAAAAAGCCTAAGTGATTGTCAATTTTGCTCTCATATTAGTGTGCCTTTTTATTGCATTAGCAACACATTACACACATTACTACTACAACAATACATCAAAGTAGCATTGTGTTAGATTAACTGGATGAGAACCCTTCCTCTCACTAATTTAAGATAAGTAGAACCTTTGCATATGTCGATTTATCCACGTTCCCCAGCACTATGTGAACCTTTGAGACTTAGAAAACCACATTTAAATAAAAACTGACAAAACTTACAGAATGGTCCCACCAATTACTGTCTTATTGCCAGTGCCTGTGGGGTAATATAGAACAAGTGTCATGGAAGGTGGTATGCAGACAGCATCAGCAGACATTTTGAGCTGCTTCTTGGTGGATTTTATTAACAGACATCTTCCTTTTCTGTCAATTTTGTTAACAAGGAAAACGAGGCACTTTTATCTCTCAAAATGTTCCACCTTTAGACCCTGGCTACCAAAATCTTACTTGTTTCATACAGGACTGAAGCACACCTAAACCTCAACAGTTTGCCCTATTAGAAAATATGTTAAAGCAACCAGGACAATCTAAACAAAGAAATTAAAATATGACTATTAATCTAATTTACAAAGTCATCTACATATCTAAATGGTTTGAAAAATACAACACGTCATACAGTCCAGCTCAAAAGGTTTCTTTAAATAGGAAAATACTATACAATAATGAAGTTTTTTTATATACAATAAAGAAACCCCTCCATTTGGTACACAGTGTTGCAATGATTGACATCATGAACCTTTAGAAACAGGAAGTGACGGACTGCCTCTCCATGCCTATTGGAGCTGACGTTTCAGCGTGTCCACCATCTTGGATGGGTCTCTCATGTGCCCCGAGGAAACTGTTTGCCCAACTAAAGTAAATCATAACTGCCTGAATTTTTAAACAATTTTCACACGGTTTGGTTTGTTACAAACAGCAGAGATGTGGTTATGATACAATTCGCTGTTACACATAAAAATTCATGTTTTAGTGCTGAAATATGTTGTTTAAAAATCATTTTTCATAAATGCATGCTCTTTAACAGACAGACATACAGCAACATTATTGTATAAATACATGATTTCATAGTGAACTACTTAGCTTTATGCTATTTAACAAAGACAGAAATGTAGTATGGCATATTATTAAACATGTAAATAAATAGGTGCGTTCATGCTGAAATACTTTGTTTTATGCTCTTCTGTATTACCTCATATTTGTTTGCAGCATTACAGGTGACAATGGACTGCAGGGTTTTGTAATCCAGATGATGCTGATTTCTTGCTGATTTCTGTGTTTGAGACGTCATAGTAAAAGCATACATGGAACATTATAAACGTTACAGTTGGTTCAGACACTTTTTGCTTGTTTGTTCTTACAAGCACATCTGCTACAACTTTAAGGTGCAAAAGGAGAAAGAGCGCTTGGAGGTCCTGTTCAAAGTAGGCGTTATTTTGAAGGGTACAGACTGGCTGACATAGGTTTTAGCTTTGCGGTAAAACCTATCCCCCATAGATTAGCAGTGAATTTCTCCAGTTTAACATTGATTAGACACATGTTGTAAACAGTCAATCACAACACCCATGTAGAAATCAGCACCTCTCTTCAGCTGAACGCTTTGTTTTTTTTTTGTTTTTTTTGTGTCGGTTTGCAATTCTACTATGTGTTCATGCCAGATTGTGATGTTCTAAATACAAAATAATAACTAATTGACAACATTTGGCTGTGTTTCTCACTGCCTTTTGATTTTTCATCTGGAACCGTTGCTAAAAATTCAGTCATAAAGTTCATCTGCAGTAAATGGCGTTTTAGCTGATTAACATTTGCTGGTTTATTTATTTTTGACTCAAAGATCAATATTACCGTTGGACTGGTATTTAGCTCAAATATACCGAACTTGACTCTTTTGAATAATTATATGTGTGTGAATTATCAATTTAATTATTTCCATGAAGGTTCTGTTAGAAAAGAGAATCCTTCTCAGTTGTGACGGAGTGAAGCAAAGGTCTGCCACTCCAGTCAAGCACTTTTCTTTATGAGTAGCTATGAGAGAGCCGCATCCCTCTCTATGATCTTAATTAACTTCTGCTCTCCTTAGAGGACAGCAGCTGAATAAATCTCAAGGACAATAGGCAAGATTAATTCATTAATTTACCAAGCAAGTGCAGCTTATTAAATGCTAATATGGGCCCATCTCCTTCATGGATATGGCTCAGTACCTCACTTTACCCATACAATATAATGATCCCTAGCTGTTATTTTTAAGTACTAATAAGCCTGGTTGGATTTTGAACTGGAGAGATAAGTCGGTTGAGATGCCAGGTGTCATAAAATCTTCTCTTTATTTAAGTAATTGTCTTGGATGGAGATCAGGCTTCAACTTAATAAAACCACCAACAACAACAAAACACAAATCTCTTTTTATTGCATGCACATAATTTGCTCTGTAAGAATCACCTCTTACAATATGCCTTTCAAATTATTTATAATCATAATGTTTAACAACGCACCACTTCTGCTCTTTCCAGTGTCTGCTTCCCTCCTTGCAAAATATCCCACAGTGCAATCTAATAACCAGTTAAAAATGCTTATCAAGGACAACTGCCAAGTTTTATGCGAACAAATAACTCTATGTATGAATATGCTAATAAGAAAGTCTGCAGATTTGCTGTGGCTATGATTACATCACCTAGGGGTATAAAACTAAATAAAGGGTTCTAAAAAAATGTGTGCCTCCTCTGTAATTTAATACTTACCCAGTCTGTTCTTCCCTCTCTGTAAACTTCAGCTAAAGCAGAGTCGCGGCTGCTCTGTGTGCAAGGACATCAGAGGAATGGCTTGTTTTGCTCCACATTGCAAGATGTCATGGGCATGACGGAAATTGCCTTCTTTACAGACCCCTGTGAAGAGCATTTTCATATTTTCATGCCTTGATCTTTTCCTTTGAAAATCGAGCAGAGAGGGAGGTGGTGGGGTTTGATCCTATGTTATGTGTGATGTTTGATGCGTTCGCCAACATGTGATAAAGCAGATCAATCAACAAAGACAAGAAGGCTGTTAGCAGAGCTGTGGTGCACCCAGAGTCAGATGGCAGCTGGGAAAGCCAATGGGACAGGAGCTAGAAAGAGGTTAACGGCATAAATAAGAGCCCCGGGTGGTCCCATTTATCTTGTTTCACTTTACTTCTTTTCTCGTTGAATTTGGTTGACCAGAACTGACTTGGGGATATTTTGTCACTCATGGATCTTTTATTTCTAATTTATTATAAAGTAAGATAAGAAAAATTGCTTCAATCGTCTGGATTGGCTTTGATTATATGCCAAAACTTATCACTTCACACAGCTCTGCAAAGGCTAAACTGTTGTATAGGGTCTAAATGTTATTTGTGGAAAAATCCATTGTAAGAAAAAAGGCTATCAGTTTACTGACTGATTGTTGCAAAACTAAAGACAAACTAAAAAGTGTTGCACTGCCATTTGGGTGTTTATTTGTGATTATTAGAAAGAATAAATAAATGACGCTGAAATTGAGATGGGACCTAACTTCCTGTTTTAGCTGTCAGAATGAAGGAAAAACAAAGAAAACATAGCAAAGTAGCCTACATTTAATTCAAACTTTTGCAGGATATATTTGTATTTTGTAGAAACAAACATGACCCAAAATAGCTTATATTCTCATTGACATCTAAATAAAACTGGTTCTGGAGCTTCTACAAATGTCATTCCTGGTTGTATGAGGACTCAAATACAGGCAAGCAGACAAAAGGGTAGAGCAGATGATGCAACAAATAAAAACTTTGACCGTTCACAAATTGAAAATCCCCAAGACTTCCTAAACACAAAGGGGAAACAGGGTGAGGGGCAAAGCAAAAAAACAACAAAAAAATACATGAGAAGAAGCAAAAAAATAGACCAGAAAGGGAGATTTTTTACAAAGAAACAGTGGCAAACTCTCTCACACACACACACACACACACACACACACACACATATTTAATTGATTTCCCTTTTCATGAAATGCTGAATGCTCTGTGGCAGCCACCATATCCCAGAAAATATCCTATTGTTCGTACTATTAACCCTCATTCTCAATTCCTTCAAAAGATGATAAGATGATATCTTATGTGTTGAAGAACAAAAACGTAATAACGGTAAAACAACCGTGTGGCCCCGTCATCCACTTATTTATTAAAGGAAGTTCCCACATTACAAACTCTGAACTACAGAAGATACATTGGCTGCCAAAATGAAGGTCATCAACAAAATAGAGGAGATAACTAAACTAAATCTTAACTAAAACAAATATCAAATGGCGCTTACAGTCATGTATTGTGAAGTTATGGACAGACCAAAATGTAGACCACCATGCTAATTGTAAAAGTTTGAAATTAGTATGGTGGTGTAAGGTTAAATAATAAAATTAGCAAAACCTACAAGAAGTGCACAAGAAGAACAGGACATAGAGAATGGGCAGAGTAACAGAAGGGACCAGCAATGAACAATGAAAACAACAGAGCTTACATTTACTGAGGGAAGGGTGGAGAATGACAATGCATTCTGTTGAGCCTAATCAGGGGAATGTGGAACAGATATGGGAGGAGAGTGCTGAGCAGGGAAACTGACAGGCTGAGACTAGTTAACACAAAAACACAAAGGGAGGCTTCCTTTTAGCTGATGGAGTTGTTAACCCACTCTCTCCCAGAATGTGCACCACATAACTCTGTCTTTTTTTTCTCTACATAGTAGGTACATCTGGTATGGTGTTCTGTTAGCTGTGAAACCATCCAGGAGGGCAGATCATCCAACATTACCATATGAGATAGAAAAATTCCTGGATCAATGTGTGCTTCTGCGCTTTTTTGTGTCTCTGCTCTGTCTTCTCTAAACCCCAGTGGGTCGAGGCAGATGACTGTTCACACAGAGCCTGGTTCTGGTTCTGCTGGAGGTTTTCCTCCCTGTTGCAGGGGAGTTTTCCTCTCCACTGTCGCTTCATGCATGCTCAGTATGAGGAATTGCAACGCCATCGACAATGCAGATGACTGTACACTGTGGCTCTACGCAGAGAATTGAATGCTGCTTGTCAAGACTTGATGCAATCTGCTGGGTTCTCTTAGATAAGAAACTTTTTGACCAATCCGCCTGGATGATATGATTGACTTGACTTTGTAAAGTGCCTTGAGATGACATGTGTTGTGAATTGGCACTATATACATAAACTGAATTGAATTGAATTGAAAAGATCAAGCTAAAATCAGCAAGAGATGTCCCACTATCAATGTTGACCCCGGTTAGTTAATCAACTTTTATTTTTTTTGTTTCCCTTGTGTCAAGCTGCACTGGAAGCAGAATGGTGCTCTGGCTGCCATAGTTATGCCAAGCATATTCGCTATGCCAACCTTGATGTCAAACCTTTAATGATTTATTTATTTGCTGTCAAGTTATTATTTACAGGCTGATGCCAAACATGACAGGGGGAGAAGGGAAGAGGGTGTTATAAGGACAGAATAAGAGACTGAGAGAAAGGACAGAGACTCAAGGAAATTATATAGACAACAATTACAAAACCTGACAACCAGCTGCTACAAAAAAAATCTTCCTACGCCTCCATAGGAAAACTGGGGAAAGTCAGCCATGAACACCTGCGTGCGTGTGTGTGTGTGTGTGTGTGTGTGTGTGTGTGTCTGTGTTTGCTACATTGAGGGGACCAACACCTGATAACACCTGATAACTACGACTTATAAACAAGGCTGTGTGTGTGTGTGTGTGTGTGTGTGTGTGAACATGTGTGTGTGTGAACATGCAAAATAAATTGTGTAGGTCTTACGTAAACTATGTTCAGTGATGGGTGCAGAGGACCACCGCCATCCCTCATCCAAGGAGCTGAAGCAAGCAGAGGAGACCATGACCCAGGAAACCAGCAGCCCCATTGGAGCACAGAGGCCAGGCAGCCCACAACAGAGATAACATGCCTCTATCCAGAGGACAGCAGAGGAGAGCCCAGAACAGAATCCCCACAGCCATGGAGCAGAGGCCCCCAAAAACCAGGGGGGACATCCTACCAATCCGACCAGGCCCTGGTCAAAAATTGTGACTCAAGCGCAGAATCCAGGGACCCCGATAAAAGAGGCTTTACCCTATGTATCCCTCTCTGCTGGAAGGATGTCTGTATTTGTGTTGTATTAACTGTTCATGTTCAGTTATCGTTGTCGAGTGGTACTAACTCATCTACTATTTGTGCATGATAGGATATGATGACTTGCTTCTCTAAATGTAAATGGCCTGAGTAATCCAGTTAAACAGCAATAGAGAAAGGTTGGGATACGGGTTAAATTTTTACAGGAATCGTATGTTGGTGCAAGTACATGGCAAATTTCTATGCTTGGGTTGTCTAAATTCTTTCTTTAGCTCTTATTAAAATAGCTGAAGAAGAAGGGTGGCAACTCTGATCTCCCTTGCCCTTAACTTTGACCCAATAAATGAAAGGCAAGATATAGAGGGTTGGTTTGTAATAATTAAAAGAACAATTGAATACACCCACATTGGGGAATATACTGTAGTGTATACTGTTCTAGAAAGAGACATATAATTATTTAAACCTTTTTTTTTTTTTTAGAATTTCTGAAAGTGACAAAATTGTAGTTTGAGCTGGAGACAGAACCACAATCTGAATCTCACTCTGGACACAGTAAGTCTAAAAAGATAAAAATCTCCTAGGTTTATAGATCTCAATATGTTTATCAAACAGATGGATTTATATGATGTTTGGAGAGACTCAAATGGACTAGAAAGAGACTTTACTCACTACTCAGCCTCTCATAAAGTACCATTCAGAATAGACTGCTACATATATAACACTGCAGATATGCATATAGGGTACAGGAATACTAAGTAAGAACATCCAATATATCTGATCACAATGTGATTTTTATTACTAGTCACTTAAATAATGGATCCAAATAGACATGATGATAGCTAAATATCAGCATCTTAAATAATGAAAAACATTTGTTAAAATTAAAAAATAAATAAATAAAAAAGAAATTGATGACTGTGTCAGCGATAATAAGGATGGTCAAGTAGATCCAACTATTGTGTGGAACAAAGTTAAAGCAACAGTGAGAGGGAGAGTAATCTCAAGATCAACGATGAGAAGATGGGAAGGATAAAATTTGGTGACTTAGAGAAAAAAATAAAGAGATTTGGAGAAAATGCTCCAAATCTCTGAATTGACAATCCAGATAAAAGAAATTTCAAAAACAAAATAGATCTAATTTTAGTGTAGAACTAGAAAAGAAATTGAGATTCATGAAACAAACCATAAACCAATTAACTAGCCTATGAGATGGATGAAATGTAATTTTCTGTACTATATATATTGAACTATCGGACTATAAGGCGCACTTAAAATCCTTACATTTTTCTCAAAAATGTATGATGCACTTTATAATCCGGGGCAAATTATAGTCCAAAAAATACGGTGCTCTTTCAGGTCTAAAGCAGGGACCCACATAATCATTGGGCTAAATTGATCAAATTGATTGATCAAATACAACATCTGGTCAAATTTCCACATTTCATGAGATCAGATGATATCAGTGATATGGATAGTAACACCTCTTGGTTTAATAATGCGTAGTATGTGTTTTTGAAATATCTGTTTTGCATAAAACGTTCAAAAACCAAAAAAAGAGTAAAACATGCAGAATCAGAAGACAGGAATAAGTAAGCAACTACATTCAAACAAATGAACTAAACTGAAAAGGAAAAACCTAAATCGCTATAATCAAACACTCAGAGGCAATCAGAAAGCAAACACAGATGTAAAACTCAACACAAACCCCAGAAGATTATGAGAGTTATTGCTAGTTTTTATTAAAGGAATAATAAGAGCTCATAAAATTGCAAGCATCTGTTTATCATGGAAATAACAGTTGGGGTATCATATTATCTTTTACCAGACATTGAGACCCTTCCCTAAACAAAATTGTGAGTTTCATAACATTTTTCACAGTCTATGACTGTTTTTCTTTCTGTTTTAGAAAATTGTTATTATCAGACTAGCTAGTTATGGTGGTTTGGGTATCCAGATTTGGGTAACCTCCCTTTAATCAGATGTTTTGTCTGATTTGGCACATTTGTTTTCTGTTACTTTTGTGTTCGATTTTTAACCAAGTGGTTAAAAATCTTTTTATGTATACTTTGACAACTTTGTCAAAGCCCTTATAAACTAATAAGCTAGGTGCAACAACTCATTAAGACTAGCAATCATGCTTATGTAAATCTATAAGGTTTTAAAGTATATTAAAGGTGATTCCAAATCTTAATACCCCATCACATGATTGCATGTTTTTGAACATGCTGAAACATTCTTAGTCAACTCTGTAATGTTGCACATATGTGCCACTGCTACAAAATGTATCCAGGTGTGACTCAAACGAGACAGCAATGACTGATAACAATATAATATTCAGACACTCTGTCTGCAGTAATGATTTTCTCACCATAGAAAACTAAACGCTTGAAGTAGCTCCAGCAGCAGGACAGTGTGGCCTAATACATGTTTGGCCAATTGGGGGCACACATAGTGCAATGTATAAGAGTTTGAAGTTTGATGATGTCTTTAAGTTAAATTAAATATGGAAAAATTAAAGGAAGACGGCATACATGATGTTATGTATCCTTTTCTGACTGACAAATTTGTATCACTAAAAATGTGACTAATTTAGAAATTCTCATGATTACTTTTATATGTAACTTTTCCTATTCTAAAATGTATACTCACCACCCCCCCCCCCCCCCCCCCCCCCCCCCCCCCCAAAAAAATAACATGTCATACTGCTAATATGTTTTTGTTTCTACAATACAAAATTGTTGAATGGCCATCCTCTGAGGGTGGAGATTCCATGTTGCCAGGGGATGTAGGTATGCAGAGGGACAGAGAGCCCAGGAAGCCTCTGAGGGTGTTAATGTGATTTAGAGATGGTGTGCACTGTTTACATGGCCTGCCTGAAGGGATGCGCCTCTGCTGGCTGGAAAACATTTTTAGCATGGGCTGCACGTCTCTGTGACCCCACTTCTCTCGTCGTGTCTCACTCTCCCAATATCTCCAGCTGCTCAGGGGCACACGATGGTCTGGGAAAGATTAATGCATCTTCAACAGCATGCCGTGAAATCAAATTAGTGTACTCTGATCCAGAGACATTGAGGTCTTAGGCCAGGACCACAGCAAGGGACAATTCCTTAAAAAACAACAGCTTTTTTTACTCCCACTCAAAATTTGAGTCTGCTAATTATTAAAATACCTAAAATGCACTAGTCTTGACTTTCGTTTGTGTGACCAATTAAGGATTTTGTCGACATTATGATCCTAACCTGTTCGGCAGATTTCTTTTTAAAACACACAGATCTTCTAAATTACATGATAAAGGTAGAAAACAAAGGCTCTGATTGCAATGTCACTTTAGATTATCTCAGACAAACAAGCCCACGTTTATTGCAGGTTTCCATCAAAGGTGGTCAAGGATGAACACCATTCCAGACGCAATATTCTGTTAAAATTGGATTTGCTGGGGGAAATAAGGGGATTATTACTACTTCAGTGTTCTGTTTCTGTACACTGCCTTCTCTCTCTCTGTATTTGATCATGTAATCGGGCAAGGGCAGATGGAGTCAGTCTCAGAGCTTAGAGAGTAATAACCTGGAGATATTGACATTGATGGGGTGTGTGAGTTGAGGATGTGGACTGTGTGAAACGTTGTCTGTCCTTGGATATGGAGATTCACAGGTCACGCCATGCACTTTTAACCTGTAAGATATGCTCTGAATAAGGTATTGGCCAGCATATAATAGTTCAACTATGCTGGTGATTATGACCCAGTGTGGCTACTTTTGACAGCTACATTCTCAGACCTCTCAACTTCTACGGAAAGTTCAGTGTGAGATTATGTATATTTGTGCAAACGTGTGTGAGTGGGGGGGGGGGGGGACTAGGTTGGTAGGAGCTCTGCTTTGCTGTCCGGGGTTGGTGAGGGTTACTTTTGTTAAAAAGTGAAAGTTAGTGGGTTAAAACAGAAAAAAGCACGCCTGTTCTCCAATGATTGTTTCAACATACCGGGACTACCAAATATTCAATTCAATTTTATTTATATAGCGCCAATTAATGAAAGATGTCATCTCAAGGCACTTTACAAAGTCAAATTCAATCATATTTTAGAGATTGGTAAAAAATTTCCTATATAAGGGAACCAGTTGACTGCATCAAAGTCCCGACAAGCAGCATTCACTCCTGGAGAAGCGTAGAGCCACAGGGAGAGTCGTCTGCATTGTCCATGGCTTTGCAGCAAGCCTCATACTGAGCAAGCATGAAGCGACAGCAGAAAGAAACACTCCCCTTTAACGGGAAGGAAAACCTCCAGCAGAACCAGAACCAGGCTCAGTATGAACGGTCATCTGCCTCGACCGACTGGGGGTTAGAGAAGACAGAGCAGAGACACAACAAGAGAGACAAAAAAATCACAGAAGCACACATTGATCCAGTAATCTGTTCTACATTAGATGGTAATAGCGGGTGATCTGTCTTCTCTGGATGATGTCACAGTTAACAGAACGTCAGACCAGGTGTACCTACTATGAAGATAAAAGAGAGAGAGCAAAAAGTTAAAAGCTGAAATGACGACAAGCAATGCAAAACTGGAGAACAGTAGAACTCAGTAGAGTGAGAAAAATCGACCCTGATGTCCTCCAGCAGCCTAAGCCTATAGCAGCACAACTATAGAGGTAGCTCAGGGTAACATGAGCCACTCTAACTATAAGCTTTGTCAAAAAGGAAAGTTTTAATGTTAGTTTTAAAAGTAGACAGGGTGTCTGCCTCGCGGACCAAAACTGGGAGTTGGTTCCACAGGAGAGGAGCCTGATAGCTAAAGGATCTGCCTCCCATTCTACTTTTAGAGACTCTAGGAACCACCAGCAGACCTGCAGTCTGAGAGCGAAGTGCTCTGTTAGGAACATACGGGGTAATCAGAGCTCTGATATATGATGGAGCTTGATTATTAAGGGCTTTATACGTTAGAAGAAGAATTTTAAATTCTATTCTTGATTTAACAGGAAGCCAATGAAGGGAAGCTAAAATTGGAGAAATATGATCCCTCTTGTTGATTTTCATCAGAACTCTTGCCGCAGCATTTTGGATCAGCTGAAGGCTTTGAACTGCATTTTGTGGACTTCCTGATAGTAAAGAATTACAATAGTCCAGCCTTGAAGTAAAAAATGCATGGACTAGTTCTTCAGCATCCCCCCTGGACAGAATATTTCTAATTTTGCCGATATTCCCGGAGGTGAAAGAAGGAAACTCTGGAAACCTGTTTAATATGGGATTTAAATGACATGTCTTGGTCAAAAATAACACCAAGATTTTTTACTTTATTACCAGAGGCCAAGTTAATGCCATCCAGATTAAGTGATTGATTAAGAAGTTTATTTTTTGAGGACTCTTGTCCAAAGATTACAACTTCTGTCTTGTCAGAATTTAAATCCAGGAAATTTAAAGTCATCCAGCTTTTAATGATCAACTGTATCAAATGCAGCCCTGAGATCTAACAGGAAAAGTATAGACACAGTTCCATTATCTGAGGCCATGAGAATATCATTAGTGACCTTCAAAAATACAGTTTGCTCTGACTGTCACTCATCTCCAGAAATTCTGTCTCCTGTAACAAAAACTCCACCTTCCTGAGTCCATTCCAGCTGTCTGCTTTATTTTTGTAAAACACTCCTCTGCTGTTAACAGCAGCAGGGATTGATGATGGCCACAAGCTGTTAAAGAAGCTAAAACAGCTCTGCAAATGGTGAGATTTGAGCTCTGAACAGGACAGTGCTATGAATGGATCATCTGCAGCTCAGATAGGCTTTGTTATTTTTTTCACACTAAGAATGCCATGTGTGGCGTGTGTGCGTGTGCAGTCAGGGAAATGCATGTGTCACACGGTCATTGCGTGACAGTTGTGAGCCCTGTGCATCCTGACCTATAGTTTCCTAGCAATACATGTAGCATTGATAAGCTATGTTAAAGGAGCAATAAGTAAGATATTTACCAAATAATCTAAATCATTCTCACTTGTCACCTGGGATGGAAGTAACATTCCCTATAAACAATTGGGTCTCTCCATCAACAATATCTTGATGTCGTCATGTTTTTCTCCTTTCAAACATAGAGATACGGTCCAGAAAATACTTGAAGTGTAGCCCGTGTTTACTTCCTGGTTCCTGGGCCAATCATATGAGTTCCCAGAGTTCCCAAAACAGAGCAGTATTTTATTTTGGCAAAAGAGCAGCAGCCTGCAAACATGAAAGCCAGTAAGTGAAGCAGACAAGAAATAGAACAGCATGCAACATCATATCCTGTGGATAGGTGTATGATTTATATGTTTCACAGCAACAATGGACAGTTGAGTAAATGGCTGGTCTCCGTAAAAGCTAATCCCCATATGTTGTTCTGATCTTAACCACTAGGTGTCATTATTACTTCTTGTTCCTTTAAGTCACTGCACCATAAATAAATAAATCAGTCTAATAACCTTTTTAAATTCAGTCTGAAGGAGGAATTAGTGGTATCTTGCTGAACAATCTCTATATCCAATTTAAATAAGTGTATCGATTTCTGTATATTTTTTAAAATGAAAATTTATTTAGAATGAATACCATGATGATTACGCTTAAGTCAAAATGGCAAGACTATTAAAAAAAAACTAACCGGTAGAGTGATCACAGCATTAAATAAATTAGGGACACTGTATTATGTGGAAAATGCATGATCACAATTACTTGGTCATTGTTTAAACCAACTTTTATTTAAACCAATTGCTTGTTGAGGACTTAAAAACATTCATGTTTTGTGAGTTCTAGGGTGCCAATTGCATGAGATAAGAGGTTATTATAACTAGATCTATAATCAGCAAAGGATTTTTTGGGGTGACCTGGTGTTTTCATTCACTTAAAGACATATTTAAAAATTCTACACATTTGTTGTCGATTGGTATGAACTTTTCTGACCTGCAGCATGAGATTGGATTATGCCCAATTGATTTTACAGCTGAAAAGATAATCAAGACAAGCTAAGCAATAATGAGTATTGACATCCTGATAAAGATAATAAGAAATCAATACAGAGGTGCTTCATGTTTAAACAATGAGGGGCGGGTGGCATAAGATCTAATCAGATGGAACCAATTCATCGAATGCTCTACCATCTAAAATTGTAAATAGCAAAGTCATAACCCAGATTTCAGTGTTGTTGTTTGGGGTTTAAGATCCAATGTGAGAGAATTATGTCCACCTGTTCTCATAAATACAACCTAATTGTATGTATAACTTTTTATTTGTGCAGTCAGATGTCGATAAGAATTGCAGGGAAAATTAGGAATTGCCACACATCAATGTTTTTCTCAGTAAATCTATTTCCTAGGCTGACATGAAATTCAAAACACATGCTAGAAACAACTCAAAGAATCAATACATACAAACAAATCAACACAACTTAATCCATTAATCAAGTTTTGTTTAATAAGTGGAAAAATACCAAAATAAATACATGCTCACTGAAGTTCATTAAATACTTATTAGAGAACCTTTTATTGGCATGTCAACATGAAGATATTGCTTGATGTGCTATATTGAAACAGGTTGCATGCATTCCTCAGGTGTTATTTTGGCCCATTTTTTAAAAAAACACTGTTGGTGTGCAATTACACATGTTTTCTCGGTCTGTTAGGTATTGTCCAGTGAATATCGGCTCAATCAGTCGATATTAGGACAACAGTTGAAAGGGTGATTCGAGCACTGGCATTCATCTAACAGCAAACTCTGCACACATATGGAATAAAGGAGTGACAACTTCATTTTGTGTGTACATAGTGTGTACATAGTTTCAAGAAACTATGTACACACAAAAGAAAAAAAGGACAAAGATTGCTGAAAACCCTCATAAGAATAATTCAGTGAATCTTGGGTTCACTAAAGATCCAAGTTCGAGAACTAAAGTTCATCTTAAAGAATATGGAATGAGATTAAATTAGTTTAACCAATTTAGAACAACATTTAGTATCTGTTCAACCCATTCACAATGCAACTCCAAATTAAATAAAACATTATTTAAGGAAATAACATTTTAGATAATGATTTGCTAAATAAAAATCAATAACCTTTCAGGACACTTGATTTTTATTTAAGTAAATATTTCCCTAGGTAACTTAAGAAGCTAGAGGGTGCTCTAGGCCAAACGGAAAATATGTGTCAGGGCACCTCCGGGTCATATGGCCATTAGCTTGATGCGTTAATCTTAAAGTTGCACAAAACATCCTTAGCTTTGACAGTAATGCTCCCTATTAATGCTGCACTAACGTACATATAGTTATCGAATGGCCGAGCGAAATGAAGACAAACGTTATGTTTAACAAGGGTTAGTAGCAAGTTATTAAGAAGGCTAATAACAGCTAATGCTCGCAGCCATTCGGCGCTCATTTAAAAAGACTTAATATTTTGTTGTAATGAGCGAACCAGGACACACAAACATTCATGTCTCATCGGTGTACCAAAAATCCTTATGGAAATAAAGTCTGTCATAAGCTTAAAACACACCCGAAACACATCAGCATAGCTCCAGGTCTTAACCTCAGTTAAGCCTTAAAACACAGTAAAACACATTCAAAGTAAACCATTTTAAATGATTAATACCATCCTGATTTTCCCTATCATCTCTGCCAAACTTCTGCCTTTGTGTCTGGTTGGTTGACTTTGGGGCATCTGGTGGAAAGCAGTTGAGGCTGGCGGCGAGGAAGCGGCTCTTAAGGCCCCCACGTACTCGGGCGCACTTCACTTCACGGAGATCCGCGTGTACTCGAGGCGGTCTAGAAGCAGACGTCCCCGGACATGTCGGCACACAGATCAGTTTTTACAACCACGTACGCTTACGCGGTGTCACACAATGACAAACAATGGTCCCATCGAGCCATTTTGTATGTGACACAGAGTTTGATACGCTGAGCTGCTCCAAGCAGGGGGTCGCAAGGACGAGCCGCATCACAGTTCCTCTCTATTCTCACTGACAGGTGTGAGCTTGCTGGAAAAGAAACGGCTAGCTAGCTAATCAAACATTTTACCCTTCCACCACTTTCGTTCCACTGGCAGCAAGTGTGGGAATTGTAGCAATTTGCCACAAAAAAATGTAAAAAGCGGCGAATGTACGTTCGACAATGAAGGGTAAAACGTCCTCGAAGAGTCAGCGCGGAGTCCACCAAGCTCACAGTTTGCACACAGTTCCCCCGAGTGTTTAGGAGCCTTTACTTTCCTTTATGACCTGGATGGGCTTTACGCAGGTTTCCGATGAGCGTCACTTGGCACGCAAGGGGGTCTGGCTCAGCTTTCTTCTGTGCAGCTTAGAAAGACTGTTGCTTTGATTTTCACAGAAAGTACACTGTACTTAGCTTGGTTCCAGCCTGTGCGCATGCTTGTGGGTCACCGAACTCGATTTGGGCCCCCGGCCGCTTTGTCTCTCCAGTGCTGCTAAAGAAACGGGCAAAGAGGAAGGGGGGACTGGCTTTATAGTTTCTGTTCGCACCCTGCTGTGAGGACAGTCCCTTGGGGAGGGAGTCTCTGCTGCTTCTTATAGCATTAGAGACAATCTGATTTTATTGTGGCTTTCAGCCAATAGTCTAATATTTACTCTCTCTATAGGCTGATTTCCCAATGCTGTCTTCAAATCTTAAAAGGTTCTGGGACTCTTGCATGAACTCTGGTCTTCTATTCTTAGCAACTAGAGTGCAACTAGAGACATTGTCAATATGAGCACTATAGTATGCGCAATGACACCCAAAAACATAAATTGCTGATTCATTTGGCCATATTCTTACAGTATTTCATTGCCTTGCCCAAACTTTAAAAAACCTTAGACCTGCTTTTCCTTCAGCAGTGAAGTTTTGTGCTGTGACCAAACATAACAGCCCTTGTGATTGAGCACACATAAAATGTATTTAGCTTGCATAGAAAACTGGAGCTGCTAATTGCAGGTCTCATCTCATTTATGGGTATTTCAACTTTCCAAATGAACTCTTGCCCTGACTGAATAATAATCAAAAAACTGCATTACTGCAATGGAGCTGAAATAGCATATCTTAAAAACACAAACAGATAGAGTTGTAGCCTTATGTTTCATTCTAGCAATCCACCCTCATGTGCCAGAGTATTTTCAGATCAAGCTCCACGAGCACTGGCATGTTTTAGTTATGGCAAAAGCAGAATGAGAAAGTCAGATAATGATATTCAACATGTAATCAACCTTTAACTTTTCAAACACGAGACATGGTTTGACCTTTTTTATTCCTTTATACATTTTTAGGTCTCTGTCACTTCATCTGAAGCTATGCACACAAGGCTTAGAATAAGTACCTCAGGATTGCTCTGCTTTACATCAGGTAAATGTACATTGTTCATTAACAACCTTTTTATACATAGATCATGTGAGAAACTCTGAAATCAACTTGAATTACTTCAGCTACAGCATATTTCGACATGGGGGAAGTGTCCCTGCACACAAGTGGCAGAATTAATGTGCCGCTTGTGACATTTACAAAGTGCATGAGAATTGTTCTATTAGCTGTGGCTGCATAAGCTGGAAAAAATTGTGGTAATCTGTTTTAGCCAAGGCAGGTGCAATACGACATTCGGCGGGTTTAACAAAGACAGATTGGGACCTGCAGGGCACATAGTTCTAGCAGCACATCCTCTCACATGGTCCGGCTTAAAGCTCTGAAATGTGACTACGCATGGATCACTGCAGACAGGTTGGTGATACCACAAGCATAAAACAGAAAGCGCAAGCACAAGTCTCTGCACACTTACGTACATATCTGACAGCGTAAATTAAAAGACGTTACAGCACTAGAGAGTACAATGTTATGAGCAGTAAGTTCAATTTCCAATTTCTGGGTTTTGTAAAGGTTTGAAAATCCAATTCAGAACCCACGCATGCATTCCAACTTCTTTCTAAGACTATAACAGAATATGTCAGAGCATCAAACAATTAGTTTCTTGTCTTCCTGAAGGCAATGTCATACGTGTGACACCATAGTTGCTGTATAAAACAAGATATTCTCCAAATTTTAAAACAATGACCTATTGCAGATTTAACATTTTCAATTGTCTTTAGCATGTTCAGCGATTAGTACAGATTAGAACATAATTAAAATCACAGTCTGTGTATATTTCCTAGGGAATGAAGATCCTTACGATAACCTGGCTGGAGCTGGGAGGGACTGCTTTAGTTGGACTGTGCCATATATAAGTATTTTGGAATGGGATAAGGGCCTATGCACTTACTATTCATTGAGATTATAATGAAGGATATATGTTTTCATGTCTACATTATGAGAAAAAGTCGATTTTTCACAGGAACCTATTTTGAAAAAGAGTCCCCGAAGGGTTCTAAATATTTGCTTAATAGCTACAAAGTCACTAAATTGAAAAACTTTCTTAAATCTCTGTTTCATCTTACTACATTTGCAAACATCTCACCAATGCTGAAAAAAGCTATTTTTTTGTCTTTTTAATTCTGTAACTGCTTCCACACTGAAGAGTGTTGGTCTTTGTGGTTGCATAAGGTGTGTTGACTGTTAAACAAAATATCAGAGTGTTTTTTTAATATTCCTTCCAACCAGCGGGAGACTGGTCTGGGCCAATCAAACTGGAAAAAATTTTCTTGGTGCATTTCTTGTTAAATTACTCTATTAAGAAACTTCTTTGTGTGCACATGAAAAAAGCTGTGTAAAGGCAGATTATTTGGCATAGAGAACTAAAAAGTGTACATGTAGCCAAATCATATGTCAATTTCCCTCCAACCTCCTTCATCAAAGGTGAGCTTCAGATTAAGATTCAGAGCATGTATGTTTTAACTAGCCTTTGGACAAGTGCACACATCCCATGCATGTGATTCTCTTTACCCTATTGACAGAGGATGAGTCTGTCACTCGATCAGGATTAAAGTATTAAGTCTATCTATAAAAGGGGGCCTGGCAATGAGGGGGACTTGTCAAAGATTTGTTTGCTGTCAGGACCTTGTTATTGCCAGGAGGAGGTATCGCTGCAGAATAGTAAAAGGTTGCATTGCTTTTCCTGCTCCAAAGTCAAATCAAGAGCACACCCTAACATAGTAATAATTGAACCAAAATTTGAGCTGATCATTGCAATTGTGTAATAACACAGACTTAGAAATGTGGTAAAATGTAACAGTAAGTCAATACGACCATAAAGCTCAGGACTTCATCTTGAACAAAATCCTCACAAGTCTGCTGCGCGCACCATTCCAGTCAATTTAGACATAACACGGCTGTAAAAACATTTTGGGCTAGTGCTGAAGGAGATCATGTTGCTGTTTCTGAAACAATATGTTGGAGAACAAACTGTGCTGTTGCTACTCAGTGTGTGTCTGCATCTTGCTTAATTACTCATTCTGTGTGTGTGTGTGTGTGTGTGTGTTTGTGTGTGTGTGTGTGTGTGTGTGCTCGAGGGGGTGGGGGTGTAGGTCTTAAAGCAAAAGTCTAGACAAAAATAAAGGATTCCCAAAAGTCAATGGATGTCTCCAAGCAATTCCAGTATTTATACAAAGTCTAAACTCCTTTAAAAGCAATCATCTACTCTGCTTGACTGGATAAGAGATAAAACGTTACCTGTGTCTCACTGCAAACAAAATGCTAATGAAAGGCCACCCAACAGGCTGCATACTAGGCAAGTGTGCCTCTGGAACCCACATGCAGATTACCTGTCTGTCGAGCTGTACCTAATTATTATTCATGTTTACAAACTTTCATCCCTTGGGACGGGCCAAAGAACCTGCAGCATACGAGATGAGCAAACAGTGGCTGCAGAGGCATAGAAGAGTGGGCATGAATTTATTTATGTCTAAAAGAGCCCATACACGCATAGGCCCCAGCGTCTGCTGTCTTCCTCCCGTGAGAGCAGACATTTATGAAGACATTCCCTCAAAATCATAACTGCAGCATTATCATTCCACACAGGCTGTTTGGCCCTGCCCAAACCAGGACAAACAACCCAGACCCAACCCACTGCTATCCCAATTCCCCAAATCCAGCGGACCTTTGTAACAACGCAAGGTGAGAGAGAGTTCAGTGACTGGATTTCCCATGGGATACTTGGAGAGGCGCTTAGCGCTGGTACGTTTTACACCCATTCCTATGAGTGCTTCCTATCTACCTCCCACGAAGGGTGGAATAACAAACTGACTTCTAGCTGCAAGGACCACCAATTTGTGTCCCTGTGGACTGCTCTTCACACATCAGATGTAGAGACATGGGTGGAAAGACAAATAATACCCCCATGGACACTTGAATTTGTGTAAATAGGACCTTGTAATAGTATTAATTTTTTTTCACATTTAGTCTAATTACAATCACAAACATCGGTTTATTTATATATATATATATATATATATATATATATATATATATATATATATATATATATATATATATATATATATATATATATATTAATATATTCTTTGTGAAATGGGAGGATGTGGTTTTCATCTGATTTTCCAAAATTTGAAAAGTGTGACATGATTTTGTATGCAGTTCATGTGAGCCACACATAACTGCAAGTCTAGAGACCATCCAGTGCAGATAACAGGAAGGCTGAAAGGCCTTAGAGCCTTTCTGAAAATAAATGTTGAAGTCTTGCGGTGGATTTCCATTTAGATTTAGGTCCTTACTTTCAATGGACCTTTCTAAAACATAAATATGTTTTCATCTAAAACATGTCGTTGTAGCTCTGTATGTTTCTTTTAGACAGTTCCTACTGGAAGTTGAACCTCGACGATATTCTTAAATCTTCTGAACTGATCCTGAAACATGACTCATTCCAGGATCAGCCTAGACTTAACTCCACCTATATTCCCGTTCCCTCTGAACAGCTTCCCTATCCCTGCTCTAGAATAGCATCCCCAAGTATAATTCAGCCATCAATATCTGTAATGATATGTCCAAAGCTGACCAAAGCTCCTCATGTTATAGTCTTATTGTGAGTAGGATTGTGTGGGTGTATATGAGAGTGCATTACCTCCTCTGGTTCCAGGGTGCGACTGTCAAGTGTGTCCATGTGGTTTGCGTCACTAAGAGGACCATGAAGAGAAGTGGATTACCTAAGACAGATACCAAACAGTTCTCACTCCTGGTCACGGTATTATTTGTGCATTGTTTGTTCTCAGGTTCATCCGCTTACCTATTGTGCTCTCCTTCAAATCCATAGTCCTCCCTTTGGGTTAACAGTCCTCTGCCTCCTTGCTCTCAGAAGCCATCTGATAACCTGAACTCTGGAACCTCCTAACTGCTCCTGTGGTTGCTCCTCCATGGACTCTTTCACTTATCATCCTTCACTCACCTACCTGTTCATCCTCCAATGATCCACCACTTTACCACTCGTCTCTCCTGGAGTTGGAAAAAAAAAATCATCATCATAAACGTTTAAACATCACGACGTGTCAAACTCAACCCCTGCAGATACACTCACTCTCCTCCTAATTCTTTGGTTTCAGGGCTGGTGTGTGCCATAGAAATGAGTGTGTATATATTATCTAACGCTTTTGGTTTCTGTGCAACTTCATGGTAGTCTCTAATTGGCAACTTAAAGAATCTCCTAGAGGTTAAGCTCTCTGCATCTGTGACCAATTAGCACTTCATCCAATCAGATTAATTCATGATACATGTCAATCAAAGTCACACCCCTCGCATCTTAAATGCCCTGGCACAAATGTCATATGGATGCAAAGAGAAGAGGCAGGCGACAACAAGATGGGAGGAAATTGGGTAGCAAACAAAAAGTTATTTATTTATTCACAAAATAATAATTTACATAGGAAATGTCACACACAGAAAACAAAAAAGTAGACAAAAGAACTTCAACCTGACTGACCAAACTTAAATATCCAACAGCAGGCAAATGACTGCGGACAGATTTATGTTCAAGTAGAGATTATCATTGTGTGCTCATCTATAACTTCTAGTGCAGACCCCTTAAAAAATGTTTTTATCACCACTAAAAACTTTAGCGTTGCCACTGATACCAAGTACTGCTTCCTGTACTAAACATTTACCACTCCTCCTCCGTTTTGCCCCATAATCCCACGCCCGATAAAAGAAGAAGCAGTCCCTTTTCTTGCAGCATAAATAAAATCATTAAAACCGACATTAGTGGTCAGTAGTTGGTTTTTGCACAAGGGCCTCATTAACGAAAGCCATGACACCACCTCTCACATTTGTTGTGTCTCCTTCATGGTTTGTGTCAACCTGAAAATGGGATCTCTCGCAGCTTTCAGTAGCCTTCTTCTTAATAATCTCTCATAAATGCCAGACTTTTCAAAGAGGACATATGATGCTTTTAAGTTCTTCCTTTTCACATTGAAAGTATTCATTTGTGGTCTTTATAAAGTGGAACTACAATGCTTTGGTCTGAATTCCTCATTATTTTAGCTCCACTGGTCTTCAGAACAGGCCTGTCCTGAGGTGAATCTGAGAGCAACTCATTATGGTCACTTCACTCCATGCCCCCTCCAGGTCGCTGAGCGTTCCACTGCACCCCGTCCGGCCATTTTTGTAGTATGCTGGGGGAGAGTCTAATGAATTGTGTGGGTTAATACACCCAACAACCAAAAATGACCAATCCAAATTCAGCTTTGGAATCCTTGACCTTGTAAAACAAAAACGAAGGGAAAAACAAAATTGGCAGATTTGTGGAATTGGTCAGCTGGAAGTCCATGACCTAGATCAGCAGCTACTCAGCAAATACTGTGACATAATTGTTCAAAAAAGTAATACAGAACAGACAGAACTAAACGGCTTGAAAAATATGACCCAAACCGAAAATGAAGGTATCGACACAACACCTAGATAGACTATATTCATTCTAGAGACTTCAAGTAGACAAGAAAATGTATTTAAAGGAGAAGTCCGGTCAGCAAGGAAGAATCAATGGATCCTTATCCTAAAACTATACCTAAAACTAATACTTTTGCAGTGATTTAATGAATGTTAACTGTTCACTAACTCGGTTATGAAGGCATCTGGTTCGTCTAGAATTTATTTTTGGGCATCAGCTCCAATGCATATGCATGAATTCTGAAAACCTGTTTAATTTTCCTTTTAGTTCATGCACGGCTTTTTGTTGGTCTACAACAAGCAATCCCAATAAAATGTGTTAAAAATAATGGTTGTAATGTCTAAACAGTTCCAGAGAAATGAATATTTTTACAATGTGATGTAAATTTAATCTGTTTGAGGTTAGTTTCCTGTTCTGTTGTTTCTGATTTGTTTGTGGGGATGTTTTTTTTTTTACATGTGACTAAAATATAATCGTTCACACTGATGCATAAGAATGTGGGTTTGTTTGATTTGAGGGTTTTTTGAAATCAGTTTGGCCTAATAAAAACACACCAACAATGTCAGCTGCTGCGTGACTGACGGCCACTGTGAGAGCTGTCAGCTTTGTCAGTCCGTTTTATCAAAACACGGTGCTCGGTCCACAATTACAGCTTGTTGTCAATGCTTGATGAGGCATTAAGATAAAAGAACAAGTTGTCAAACTGAGGCTCACGCAGCTCAAATATTGTCAACATGACATGAAATGTGTGACGCCTGCCTTTGTTCCCCAACTAGAATACCTCACAGAGACCACATATCCTGGAATAAAATAGCAGAGAAACAATGGAAAATGTTCTTTCAGTGACAAATTCATCAACAGTTTTACTGCGTGGTCCACAGAGTGAGAAAGCCTTCCACACCAGAGGCAAATCTTTTTTTTGTTTGTGGCCTCTATTATTTAAAAGGGGTGATTAATGCACTAATGAATCATTAGAGGAGATCATTCCGGGTTATGGTGTGACATCTCATGCAGTAATTGACCTAAATTAAGTCAATCTCTATGGGGCTCGCCTTGATCTCCCACTGCATGACCATTCCTCTTCTGATTTTCAGCCAGCAGCTGGATCTGTCCGATCAGGTTGTTTCACGGGGTCAAGAGAGCAGATGAAAATCCAGAGTGAGAGAGATGGGAAATGAAGGGAAGAAGGAGAGTCTCCATTGTAATCCTATGCTCCCAAAACAAATTGGCTCTTGGCTCCCTGTCTAAGTGCTGCATGGAGGTACCACTGGGAAAAGAATCAATTCCACCTGACCTTCCAACTTAATCACTAATCGCTCCGTTGCCACTCTAGTGAGACCTTCAGTGCTGTGATATGATGCAGGGGGCAGCACCAACGGTGGGCCAAATGTCAGCGGGGAAAGCTACAGTAAGCATTTTTATTCAAGAGAAAGGATTTCGGATGTTTTCAACCAGGGTTCTTGAATAACACCAACTTTAACACAGATGGTGGAAAACTTGAATTCCTGCATTACAGTATTGCCTTCAGTGTAAATGATAATATTTCATCAAACCCAGAAAATGCAAAGTGATGCTCTTGCAAACCTTTTGTTAATCACTTTTTTGTTATTTAATTACCATAAACCTGTATGTGTAAATTGAACATCATAACTTGAGAAGATTAAAATCTCCATGTTTTGCCTTTCCTGTGTAACATCTATGTGTTTTTTATCAATAGATAATGGAGAAGAGCAATGGTGAAAAGCAACTGGGCCATTAGAAGGTGGATGCATTTAAAGTTGCTAGACATTGGCATTTGAGGACTGGAGCCTTTGAGGATTGGAATTTGAGACCCCTCACAATAAAAGACAAAGAACAAAAACAAAAGGCACAGAACTGAACAAGAAATATTTACACAGTCATATTCAGTAAATTAGAAATTGTATTTCTAAGAGGCTTGTTTGTCAAATTAAGTGTATCTTATTTTCAATAGTTGAAAGAGAGATTGGAGTTCTAGCATTCCCATACAGCAAACTCTGCACACATATGGAATAAATTTGTGATCATTTATCTTTAAAATATAAGAATTTATTAACAGAAATAACTTAATTTCAAGTTAAACGTATTTCATTAAACCATTCTTTAACTAGCCAAGTGAAACTTTACTAAAACTGCATAGCAAAGTTAATATTTAAAGAGAACTAATTAAAACTAATTAGCGAAAGAAAAAAGAAATCTTTATTTGTCATTGCAATTGTACATTCCAATGAAATTTGTCTTCTCCATTTTACCCATCCCTTAGGAAGAGTGGGCATTCGTTAAAGCGCCCGGGGAGAAATCTGGGGCAAAGGGTCAGTCTGCGGGGATCAAACCGGGTGCTTGCAACCTTCTGACTGACAGTGGGAGATCAAACAGTGTTGAGTTACCCTTCAAAGCTGGTCCAGGGATACCAACATAGTCATGTAGGCAAGACACAAGGACAAAGTGAGACAGTATCAAAGGCCACTGTAAGGTGCAGAAGCACAAGGGCTACAGGGCCATTATAATCAACTGACAGATCAAATTTATTATGAACTGTTTATTTATAAAGCAGATTTAGTACTATGTCAGGATCTAAAGCCAGAGTGGAATTTTTCTAACACAGCACTTCTAAAACTGATTGAATTAGCAAAAAACAATGTTTGTAAAATTTTGGGGATATAGGAAAGATTACAAATGGGCCTAAATGTCATAAAATAGAAAAATCGAGGTGCGTGTGAGCGTGTGTTTTTTTTTAGGAAGTGAACAGACTGCTGCATGTCTGAAGGCAAAAAGCACAGTTCCTAAACTGAGAGATGCATTAGAAAAATAGAGGAGATGAGGACCAACAGTGTTAAAAACCTCTTTCATAAAATTAGTGGGAAGAAGGTGAAAAGGGACGCTTTGTATGTTTCATAGCAGGAACTATTTTGTCCGGAAGAGACCAAAATACTGGTTCAAATTGTTAAAACATAGCAGAATCAGCAAAGGCAACAGAAAACTGATTTATTATCAGCAGATGTACCCGCATACTGTGAAATGAATGCTACTTTCTCATAAGCGATGGCTGAGGCACTGAGTAGGACTTAAGTAGGTGTATTTAGAATAGATTTAGTTGCACTAAATAACACCCTAGAGCAGTCGCTGCTCCTAGTGATTATATTGGACAAAAATAGAGATTTAACCTATTTAACAATCTCAGATGTTTGTTTTTTTCACAACTTGTAGTTACCAAACTCACAACTGGTTAACATCTGTTTAGTTTAAGATGAATAACCAACCATTTTTTAGTTTTTATTTTACCTGCAGTACAACTTTTACTTAGTTGTATAATCTCTTAAAGGAGACAAAAGAATGTATTGTTCTAAAACTGTACTCGATAAAATGATCTGCTTAAATTAAAGGGGTTTAGTTTCATTGCTTTTCAATTTGCAATGACAAGTTTTATTGTTGCACATTCGTATGCAAATGGTGCCTAGCTTTATTTTAAACCATAATGCTGATTTTTATGAAGAAAAAAATGTTAGTTGATATTCTAACATTTCTAATTGTTTTAGGCACTTTCACTGAATTACATGTTTGAACATTTTCACAAGGCAACTTTACAACCTTGCGGTAGAGACAGCTGCCATCTTAAATGTATTCAAAAACTGTATTTTAGCTGATTGTGCATCAAATTAATGGTAGTTCATTTTAGTTTACTGCATATAGAGGCAGTGAAATTTGTCAGCATTTTATATTGTTGTGCAACCAGAAGAAGCACATTAATGGTATTGTTTTTATTCTTCAGACACTGTTTCTTTTTTTAAAGGAGCAAATGTGTTACCAGCAGACACCACTTTTGCATCTTCACCTGAACTCAGTGAGCCCAAGACAATATCAGCTGCTATGTAAATAACAAAAACTAAATAATCATATGTAGAGTTAAGCTTATAATTGTTCAGATCCTTGCCAGGTGTTTGATCTAAAATTAACTAATTCATACTAGATGTTTGTTTCTGGTAGGAAATACGCTCAAGCTAGGCATCTCTTCAAAGACACTAGGCAATGTGAAAAACTTTCTACTCTGGGATAAATAGTTTACTGGTTTTATTTACATTTTATTAATATTGACCCATGGAAAATTATTTCAGCATTTTTAAATATTGATTGGGGAAAAAAATTATTGGTGTTCCACCTTTTTATATGTTTCCACTAGCACTTTACCAGTCTGTCTTTGGTGTTTAGCTCAGAGTCAATGCATTTTTGGCATCACCCTAATCTCTAGCTCCCTCCACACATTTCTCTGGATGGGTCATTACAAAGTGTTAAACATTCAAGACTAAAGTAACAGATAAGTAAAAGTAAATTCTTACTTTACCTAAATCTGCTGGTCGTATGAATGATTTTGATCGAAACTATATATAATCATATAATCAAATACCAATGTGACAGGGGGTTAAAAGGTTATAAAACTCCTTTTGTGTGCACTGGAGTGTGGATATTTTAAAATGAAGTCAACTTTGTCTCAGACCCACTCATCAAGGTCATTTACTGCAAGGTAAGATATTTACTAGTCACAACTGCCAAACATAACCCCCACTTAAGATTTTTTTAAATATCTCTTCATCACTTAGTCCCTGAATTAAGAATCAAAAATCGTTATGTGTGATAATGTGTTACCATAATTAACTTTTGTTGAGACACTGCCAAGGAATGCACATAGATTACACATAACATGCAGACCCAGACTTTTTTTTTATTATAATTCTCAATTATAAGAAAATTAATTATTTGTGTTGTAGCATTTTAGCAGATTCTACAGTAAAATTTAAAAAAATCCAGGCAGTAGATGGCAGCAAAGGGTTTTTCATTATGATGTTTGGTATGTGTAGAATGTGCTTCAACAGGCATTTGGGGTATCCATGCAGAGCCATAGCTACTTGGTGAGTTGAAGTAAATGCACATTAGTCAAGAAAGGGTTTCAAATGTTCAACAGAAACCAATATTTGATAGGGTTTATTTTAGAAATTAGGATTTTTTTTTATTTTGTGCTTGGCTATGGGTTATTTGTTATAAACCATTTTAGCAATGCTAAACATGTAAGGTATGAAGAAAATATGGGGAAAGCATCCAGTTATAGGAAATGCATTTGTTGTGCTACAGAATTTTGACTCTGTAGGTTGAAGCTGTTCAAATGTCAAAGCAGAATGAAATATAGCTGCTACTGTTGTACATTGATGTATACTAGTATAAATATATCATGATTCTGGTTCTCTTTTATGCTATAAGATCCCTGTTTGTACAGAAACATCTGAGATTGAGATAACTAACTGGTATGTTTAGCTTCTAAATTAGATCAAAGAAATCCTGAACATACATTGTCTATGTTTCAGCACTGAGCTTCTTGATTACAGAACTAATTTCATAATTTAGCATGTAAAAATATGATAAATTATTCTGTTTTTGATCATTTTGCATGTTAATTTATTGAAATGTATTCTCTCTGTCTGTAATCTTGTAACGTCACATACTTTCTAGTTAGTCCTACCTGTGCAGGCACCCCTTGAATTGCCCTTCATAGAGGGGAGGATATATGAAAATAGCACCACGGCTCCTCTTGCTGATAAGCACGCCCAGAGGCAGGTAGGCCTCTTGAGGCCACACAGCTTTTCTCTACAACACAAACAATACCCTGCCCTGCCGAAGGTCAGCGAAAGAGAAATCTTCTGCCTGCCTTAGGGACGAGAAGGTAGGAGGCTTTGTGACCCGACACTACCGACCACTGAGCTGCATAGAGTTAAAAAAGTAAATTATGTATGATCTAGTTTGCTGAAAGGGGATTTTCTCCTTGTTTAGCTCTATACACCAGAGAACATATGGTGTATAATGAAAGGACAGTGGACTTGTTAAGTCAAACATATGGCAAAAGAAATGAGGTAATGCTGCAGTTCGCCCCAGGAGTCTGTAGGCACAATGGCTTCCCTCCACATTTCAGAAGTCAATATTTGCCGCATGTATTGGCTTCAGTAAATACTGCAGTCCGCAGACAGTGCTCATTCCACTGGAGTCAGGGAATTGAGTTCTCAAGCAGCTGTACAGCATGAATTTTTTTTTTTTTTTGGGGTCCCAGTAATGACAAAAAACAAAGCCAGGCAGGTGGTAATAAAGATTCTTTTTCTGCAGAGATGCCTCATATCCACACTCTCCCTCACCCTTAATTTATTCCCTGAGGTGCTATGAGTGATTCTGTCTGTACTTTCCCTTATATCAAACATCGCAGGCTATTAGCTCTCAATAATCATTTTCTGCAACCCAGGACACAATGATTTCCCATGACACATAAAACTGCAATAACGTCAACTCGGTTTCTGAAATAATATTGCCGACATTCTTTTTATGTGTCTCTCCCGGCTGGAGAAAATACCACCGCATGATTCACCCACTCTCACACTGCAAAAACCATTTGTAAGTCTCAAAAGTTCAAGCTATCAAGTTTCTGCTCATTTTTCCAAAAAAAAAAAAAATCAGAAGCAAAATATATTGTTTTTTAGTGAGTGAAAATAAATTAAATGCTGGCAGCGATGAATGATTTTGAACGGTGCTAGGTAGTCCTTACACTCTGAAAATAATCTTTATATTTGCTCTATAGCCAGTATGAGATTCTTATATAATTATAACCTTTATAACTTGCAAACGCAAGTTATCCCTACTGCTGTGAAATTAATAAAGCATATTGATATGAGTTATATTAGTTTACAGCACACATTTATTGTTTGATTTTGATACACAGATGAAGAAAAAAATTAAATAAAAACAGTAAGCATGATGGTTTATATGCGTGGTAGTCCCATAGTTTCCACACCATTACTCTCCGTGTTTCTTGCTACCTGAAATATATCTGTATAGCAGAATGTGTCTTCCTTGCAAGCAAGCAAAAAGTGTCGCAGCAGTCTTTCACACTGCAGCAGTGTACAGCAGTGGGTGAGGGTGGGGAAATCCCTCACCCACAACGTAATGTACTTTGGCACACGTAAAAAATCAGTCCCACCTTCTTACTTTTAAACTTCTTACACTGTTAGCGTCTAAATTATATTCCAAGGTACTGCTTCTAAAAATGCTGATGGATAAAGTCCAGGTAAATGTCCTGTCTTATCACACTACAGCAAGTTGCACCCAGTATGTGCTAAAGGCACTAATGGACACATTATGGTGTTAATTAGCAAAATGTACAGTAGAGCTGCCCCTGAAAACTCTGGTCCTGTCAGTTCTTTCTCTGCCATTCTTTTAAACCGCAGAAACAGTAAAGCTGAAGATTTCAGTCTTCTTAAGCCCTAACCTTTTAAAACATTGGTATACTTTCATACTGCTAACCTGCCCATTCTTTTGTACTTTGCATTAGCTACTTTTGCATTGACAAAAGTAATCGAAATAAAGGGCCGATTGGGATAAAAATGTGTCACGTAAACAAGCCAATCGGAATATTATAATCAGATTAAGGTCAATCTGAATGAAATTGTAATTCGAATGAGAGGGGTGATTTATGCTGATTGATAATCATATTGACATGCATGTTTACACTTGTCAGGATCGAGTTATTCTGAATGTTTCAAACTGATCTGAGTGCGCATGTGCGCCCGACGTAAACGTTACGGATCTCCGCATTGTTGAGTGGTGGAAAAACGTTGGGAAGCAAACCTGTCAGGGCTCCCAAACAACCTTTCTATTCAAAACATTAAAAGAGCTCAAAATTATTATTTACCAGTAACATTTCCACCGTGACCAAAACCTGGTGAAAGTCCACACACACACGTACAATACTGCTTTGTTTACTATATTTTGTTGTTCAGCAAAGACAGATGTTCTTCTTCTTCTTCTGTGTTTTTATTTCTTTTAGGGAAATTTGATAACTGCGCATGTCAGATTGGTTCTGTTCTGAATAATCCAGGTGCACTTTATTTTAATACGTTTTTCTTCATGTACTAAAATAGTTTCAGATGTACATTCAAAGAAAATAATCATTTAATGTGTAGATGGTAAATATTTCTATTAAAATAAAAGGGTCTGTTTCACTGAAGCACGACTGCCTGTTGAAATTTGGATGTAACTTCAAGCGTCCAAGAGGAACTAAAAGTATTGTGAATTCCAGTCTTTTTAGAACTACCTGCTTCAAGAAGGATTCAAGTAAAATTATTATTTTTTTAAAAACTATGATTGGTTAATGTGAGGCTTTTAATCTTGATCTTATATAAAAATACCAGAAGATTTATCTTTTGTGAGAAAAACTGACAAAGACTTGATAAGTCTTTACACTAAGCTAGTATGTGGGCTCTAGTAATAAAACAGCAAATGGCAACGATATAAATGTATATTTGGAAAATATTTGTAACACCCTGTGAGAAGTTAATGTTAGCTTCTGCTTGTTTCATTAGTCTTTTATTGCATGGCTCTAATGCAGTTTAATGATATCCCATTTCTGTATTTTATGTTTGTTTTTCTTACTATAGCATTTTAATGTAAATGTATTTATATGATTGTGTACAACACTTTGGTCCCTTTGGCAATTTAAATGCTTTATAAATAAAGTTGGATTGAATTTTCAGAAGCTGCTGAAACACAAAGCTCAGACCAGTTCATTAATCTGTATAAATCCTGATCATTAAACGTGGAATAGAGTAGATTTACATGGTGCATCCATAACAAATGGTAAGTTGCAAATGTCTCCTATCCTTTCAAGAAAAAAGGGATTCAGTGTTTATGGTGCCAAAGGAGCTAACTAAGGAAGCATTTATGTTCCGTTGCTGATCTTTTTTCATACAGTTCAAACATCTGTTGTCATTGCTAACACAGAAAAGCTGTTTTTCCAAATTGATACTTTAAGTTTAAAGTAGAAAGCAATGCAACATTTTCTAACAAAGAAGTCCTGTTCAGAATTGTTTTTGTTCCTGTTACTGATCCAAGTCACTGGACTTTATGCATTTGCCAATACTGAATTGCACTCCAAGTCGTTTTTAAAGTTAATTAACTATATGTGCCTTAAAACCAGGAAGCTTTAAAGTGCAGTGAAATAACACATTACATTTTATTACTATTACACTTAACTCACTGACCAGTGACATTTTGGATGCTGCTGTCTCTCCTATTTGTTTATATTGATATCTATATAGATATAGGTATAGATCGATTATACATGTGCAACTAATTATATATGTATAGATATAGATATACGTATGTATAAATTGATTTTAATCAACCAATATATAGATATATGTATGTATGTATGTATGTATGTATGTATGTATGTATGTATGTATGTATGTATGTATGTATGTATGTATGTGTTTTGCAAAATACTTATGATGCATATCAGAATATTCAATTAATATTATCCTCACTAAGAAAATTTAAATACACTGAATCATGTGTCCTCATCCATGCAGCTATGATAGCTGCATGTTTAAAATTTTCAGCTGGAAAAAAACATGTAAATCAATTTAGTTGAGCAACTTATCATTGATTAAACGCAGTCATACTACAGTGTGCCTGCCAAACAGGTAACAATGAGTGGAGCAGGTGCCCTTTCCAAGATGGCAGGCCCATGGCAATTCAGGTACCGCGGGCATATATTATTAAAAACAGTACAGTCTCAGCAGGTGGGATTTCCTGACAAGTAGCCAATTACAGGCAGTTTACTTTCGCTGTTGGGCACCACCTTCAAAATTAAAAAGGTTCATTGGAACAAGCAGAAACACACAAGTAGGAGAGAGGCTACGTGTGCATAGAAAACATGAGCACACAGAGAAGGCGCGTGCACTCATGCGTATTATACTAGGGCCTCATTATACTGAATCTGCATACTTAAAATGTTCACCATAGATGTGGAAAATAGTTTATGTACGTTTGAATTAAATGAAAATGCTTGTACGAGTATTTATTACGCGTGTTTCCTTTTTGCAGAAATTTGACTCTATATTACATCTCTTAAAAGACAGTGTCACAGCAACAGGGACAAACACACATCCTCAATAAGACAAAAGGTTTAAGACTCCAAGGTAGGACTTTTTAGGCTTAGATATGAGCTCTCTGAGAGGATTCTAAGAATCTTTGTGAATATGGGCACTAATCTTTTTGAAATATATACTCTGGGACCAATACCTCAAAAAGGCCTTGATTGGTCCGATAGTTAGGCCCAGAAATATTTGGACAGTGATACAAGTTCTGTTATTTTAGCTGAAAACATATTCAGGATACAATTATATAATCAATATGGACTTAAAGTGTGGACTCTCAGCTATAATTTGAGAGTATTCACATCCAAGTTGGAGCAAGGGTTTAGGAATTACAGCTCTTTAATACGTAGCTGCCTCTTTTTCAAGGGAGCAAAAGTAATTGGACAATTGACAGAGAAGACTGCAAAATAAATAACAAGACTGCATGGGCTCGTCCCTCATTAACCTGTCATCAATTAAGCAGTTAGAAGGTCTGGAGGTAATTCCAGGTGTGAAGTTTGCATTTGCAAGCTGTTGCTGTAAACACACAACATGTGGTCATAGGTGCTCTCAATGGAGGTGATCAGAGCATCCTGAGGTTCAAAAGGAAGAAATCCATCAGCGACATAGCAGAAATGTTACGAGTGGCCAAATCAACAGTTTGGTACATTCTGCAGAATAAAAGACAGCAATGGTGAGCTAAGGAACTCAAAGAGGCCTGGACATCCACAGAAGACAACAGTGGTGGATGATCGCAGAACCCTTTCCATGGTGAAGAAAAAAGCCTTCACAGCATCCACTCAAGTGAAGAAGACTCTCCAGGAAGTAGGTGTATCAGTATCTAGGTCTAGCATAAAAAGAAGACTTCATGAGAGTAAATACAAAGGATTCAGCACAAGGTGCAAACCATTAATCGGCCTCAAAAATAGAAAGGCCAGAATTGACATTGCCAAAAGTCTGGAACAGCGTTCTTTGGACAGATGAGACTAAGATCAACCTGTACCAGAATGATGGGAAGAAGAAAGTCTGGAGAAGAATTGGAACAGCTCATGATCCAAAACACACCACATCTTCTGTAAAACATGGTGGAGGCAGAGTGATGGCATGGGCATGCACGGCTTCCAATGGCACTGGGTCACTTGTGTTTATTGATGACGTGACAAAAGACAGAGGCGGCCAGATGAATTCTGAAGTGTATAGGGATATGTTTTCTGCTCACATTCAGCCAAATGCAGCAAAGTTGATTGGATGGTGCTTTACAGTACAGATGGACAATGCAAAATCAACCCAAGAGTTTTTTTTAAAGCAAAGTAGTGGAATATTCTGCAATGGCCAAGTCAATCACCAGATTTCAACCCAATCGAGAATGCATTTTATTTGCTCAAGACAAAACTAAAGGCGGAAGGACCCACAAACAAGCAGCAACTGAAGACAGCTGCAGTAAAGGCCTGGCAAAGCATCAATAAGGAGGAAACCCAGCGTTTGGTGATGTCCATGGGTTCCAGACATTGCCTGCAAAGGATTTGCAATAAAATACTGAAAAGTAACATTTTACTTAGGGTTATGTTTATTTGTCCAATTACTTTTGAGCCCCTGAAATGGGGAGTGTTTCCATAAAAATAGCTACAATTCCTACGTGTTTAATCATATATTTCTGTTCAACTCCTTGTATTAAACCTTAAAGTCTGCACCTCTATTACATTGTAGTTGTTTCATTTCAAATCCCACCTGGCGGCATGAAGAGCCCAAATCATGAAGATTGTGTTACTGTCCAAATATGTCTGGGCCTAACTGTATGTAGGGTCAGATTGGAATAGCCCTCATTTTATTCTTTTCATACAAGTTAACAAAATGTATTGAGTAGAATAAACTCAGTAGAGTTTCCTACAGCAGGGGTGACCAACTCCCGTTTTCAGGCCCATAAAGTTTTGTTGTGTCCCTGCTTCGACTGTTTTACAACAATTGGTCATTAACTAGCAGCTGCAGAACATGACAGACCCAGAAGGTAATTCCTCGGTCTGAAGGGATTTTGTACAAGCAGGGTGCCACCCTAAAATTTGGGGGGAATCCAGGTCTGTTATTATATGAGGGAAAAGGTCCAGAATTTGCTTTCCAAGTGAATGTAACCAGAGAAAAATAGGTAAATAAAATATAAAAATAAATGAAGGTTCATTTTCAGTATGATCATGCCTTTTAATTCCTAAGATAAATAGTTTTCTAAAAAAAAATCTGTTTTAATGTTTTATAATTTATTCAACTCGCTTTATTTTTAAATGAAACAGAAAAGGCAGAAATATCCTTTGTTTTATTGCAATAATGAGTACTCTGTGAAATATCAGTTCCCGTTGGGCC